>NW_006399792.1:17193146-17210071 GCF_000299155.1 Elephantulus edwardii
AAGCTACAACCTCCAAATCCCTTGCCTTCCCTTGCACTGCCCACCTTTCTTTGCTATCTCATTTCTCACCAAACTACTAATTTGCTTTTAACCTTAATAATTTTACTGTGATATAACTCTACTGATGGCCTCTTAATGCCTATAGCTAATTTGTTGTTTGGTATCATCAAATTTTCTCCAACTTGTAGCAACCACATACATGTACAACAGCTCAAAACCTTTCCCAACTTTACATCATGTCCACAATCTCTCTGGTATGAAATTCCATGGTTGCACTCATTGTATCAATCCATCTAGTGGAAAGTCTTCTGCTCTTTCACTGACTCTCCACCTTTCCAAGCATGACATCCTTTTCCAAGGTTGTTGACCTCCTGACAACATGCCCAAAATACGTGAGATGAAGTATTACAATTTTTGCTTCTAAGGAGCAATATAGCTTCATTCGTTCAAAGATATACTTGTTTGTCCTTTTGCCATTCCATTTTGGTAAGAGCTGATGAGTCCAGTATGACTCAGAGCAGCCCTGTAAACAAAATATTGGAAACCTGTACTATCTATCCTGTGCCATCCTTAAAATCTCCAACATCCTCAAGTCCACTGCTGCAGTGGACTTTTCAATACACTTTTTTCAATCCACCTGGTTGAATCTACTTTTCCAAGCATGATGTCATTCTCCAAGAAGGAAATCCTCCTAGCAACATACTCTTCACCAACCCCGTAATTTAAAGGTATCAATTCTTTGCTCATCTTTACACAATGTCCAACTATCATATGCATATGCAGCCACTGAAAATGCCATGGCTTGGATCCAGCACACCTTTAAATTACTATACTTGCACTTTGGAGAGGTCTTTGACAGCACATTTGCCCAATGCAATCTGGCTGTTGATTTCCCAAATGCTGTTTCTGTGAGTGTTGATTATGGTTACAAGTAAAGAGAAATCCTTGACAACTATGATCTTTGCTCCATTTATCAGTGAAGTTGCCCAATGATTCAATTGGGAGGATTTCTGTTTCCTTTATGTTGAACTAGAGCTAATGACCTCCACTAATTCCATATCCTACTTTAATTCTCTGTAACACACAGTAGTTGTGACCATTCTTCCCTCTTACTCTGCTTTCTCCTGCTGATCTTTTTGGCTGCATCTTCTTTTCCTGCCTCTAACAGTTGGATTCATCTTGCTTGGAACCACAATCAATACTCCTGACATCAGCATTCAGGAAATCAAAAGAAAGTTTGCTGTCAGAGACCTCTCCAGAATGCTAAAGAACAACAGTGGCATTATAGAGACTAAGATGCACCTGATCCAGGCCATGATCTTCACAAACACTTCATCAGAGAGCTAGGCAATGACTAAGGATGACAGAAGAATTGATGCCTTTTAGTTGTACTGCTGGAGAAGAGTATTGAATATATCATGGACCGCTAAGAAAACAAATAGGTCTGTCCTAAAGAGGGTGAAATGAGGTTGCTTCTTGGAGGCAAGTATTTTGAAGCTCTGTCTCACACACTTTGGTCATGTTGCCAGGAGGTACTAGCCCTTGGAGAATGACAACATGTTTGGAAAGGTGGAGGATCAGCACAGGAGAGGAAGACCCTGGATGACATGGATTGACACAGTGACTGTGTCAATAGAGGCAGATGTGACAGAATGAGACTGGCTCAGGATAGGGCAGTGGTCAGACCTACTGTTCATAGGGTCACTGTGAGTCACAGGTGACTCAATGGCACATAACAATAACAACAGCAAATGAAGGGATTCCTCACAACTCAGCTTATTCCATTCCAAGTCTCATTTCTTGAAGGTTTTAATGAGACCTGTTTGTTTAGATCTTACTTTGGTATACAGATACCCCAAAAGGGTTCACAAACTGCAGAGACTCAAATCCTACAAGGCCTTTTCCTCTCTCTCTGGCTCCTTATTAAGCCTTAAGGATGCATGAGATGAATCTTCAGACACATCACGTTGCAAGATGAAGCGAGTATCCAGAGGCAAAGGAGAAGTCAATAAATGACACTTGAAAAATATAAAATAAAACAATCATCTGCAGGTTGCCTTCAGTGTCACATTAATCCAAGTTAGTTTACACTTTTATTTGACACAAGGAGATTGTACATTTTCAACTCTCATTTGTTTATACCTTGCATTTTTTCCATTGTATAAAAAGTCATACTGAACACATAACCCTTTGAATACATTATTTCCAAATCAATAATCTGAGTGGAACCCATGTTAATTCATGAAAACTATTTCTCCCAGCTCTTCCAGATACAAGCCCCTACAGAAGATCAGTTAAAAAGATACACTCTGAAATTCTGCTCTGATAGTCACCTGACTGATTTTTACCAAGACCACAAGAATAACAATAAAAAAAAATCCCTGAAACCTTTTTCTTCAGAGGCTCAAAGTCAGTCTCTTTGTAGGAGCGAGTTCCTTAAGAGACCTCAACTGAGGAATGATGTGCAGGTTAAGAAGCCAGAAATCAGAGCCAACAGGGACTCGAAATTAATACCTGTGTTGTAACTTACACCTAGAAAAGTATCAATCCCCAGGGCAGACTACAGAGCTCAGGCATGACAGGCTACAAGTGGCCAGTCCCACTGGTCATCACCGGTCAGCTTGCTGCAGGCTCCTGCTCAAGGCATTGCTATGATCTTTCACATAAGAGAAGAGCCAGGTGAGACTCAAACAGGGATCATGAGGGATTTTCTGACTATAAGGTTGTCTGTGGGAAAAAAAATGTGAAAAGTATTTCTATAAAGAAGTATAAAACCGCCCCAAAATTAGGTCTTTTCAGTGTCAATCACTACCAACATTAACATTTTCCTTTCAGTCCATTTTCTAGATAGTTTTACAAACAATAGATTTTTATATAGATAAGAACATAATAAATGTTGTCAGATAGTACTTTTCTCACTCACTGTCATCAACCTATCTACAAAGCATGAGGGGCTTTTTGCAAGCACCCTTTTAAGAGGCTGCATAATGTTTTAGCCCTGAACAAACAACAAGAACCATTTTTCTTGTGATTTGAATATCTTCATTCCATTGTCCTCCACTTTTATAATAAAAATCATGATAAATATTTGTATGTAAATCTTTGTTTACATTTCATATCTTTTCCTGTGGGACAACAGCAAAAGAATAAAAGTCATATTATTACAACTTAGATCTATCTAACTCTTTATGGACCAGGCACCGTACTCATCATTTTAAATGCCTTCTCTCTTTTGAAAATATGAAGTAGGGTGTGTATTCATCCCCATTTAACAGATGAGGGAAAAAACAAGAGAAAAGCAAAGAACTTTGCTAGACTACTTCACTGGATGTTTGGAAGAGTTTTTGTTTGTTTTGGCACTGAGTAGAATTCAACTCATGCCAACCTCATGCATTACAGAAAAGAAATGCTCTAGAGAGCTTTCTTGGTTTTAACCTTAATAGAAGCAGATTGCCTGGCTTTTCTTCTATATTGTCATTGAGTAGTCTTAAACTATTAATCTACTGATAGGTCAGTTATTGTTGTTGGTGGTGGTGTTGGTAGGTGCCACTGAGCATGACTCATAGCGACCCTATGAACAAAAAGGTCTGAGCCCTGTTACATCCTGCGCCATCGTCACATTTCCTAACAGACAAGAGCCCACTGCAACAGTCACCATGTCAATCCACCTAATGGAGGGTCTTCCTCTCCTTTGCTTACCTTCCAAAGTTTCACCGTCCTTCTCCAATGAATATCCTCTCCTGGCAACATGCCGAAAGTATGTGAGGCAAAGCCTCATCGTTCTTGCCTCCAAAGAGCACTCCAACTGCGCCCTCTCCAAGACATATCTGTTTGTTCTCTAATAGGTCAGTAATCTATCACAATTTCTTGCACTATACGAGATCCTCCACAGTGGCAGGTGGTGTGGTAAGGTTCCACAGAGTCAACTATGACTCACAGGGAGCCTTTGCTCAAAAGATCTAAACCTTACCCTATCCTGTGCCATCTTCCTGATCTCTGATAGGCTCCAAGGGGTGGTGTCTCCTGACATCCTGCCCAAAATAGATGAGGTTGCGTTTCACCAGCCTTACCTCTAAGGAACACTCTGACTGCACATCTTCCAAGATAGCGAGCTCCTCATATCTGTTGAATGGGCCGCATCACTGTAATAAAGACACTAGGAAATTGTAGAGATGCTGGAAGCTCAGGAAAAGATTGGCCAGGGTTGTACTATCTGGTTTTTTAAATCAATTTTAGGCCAAGAGAAGAAAGATACTGCTTGACTATGTGTGAGACAATCTGCAATTGCTTTGCCAATTGTAATCTGAGATAATGAAAAGAGAAATAGCCCCATGGCCAGCCAAATGCACTAATTACACAGTCTAAACATAATAAAGGGAGCTCAGGTGGTGGAGTCTGTAGGGAGTTACACTGGTAACCCAAAGGCCAGTGCTTTTCCGGCCATTCAAAGCCACCAGCTGCTCTGCAAGAGAAACATGGGTAATCTGTGTGATTCCAGGCTCCTGAAAGCCCACTGGCAGGTCAGCTATGAGCAGGTTTGAACTGATGACAATGAGAAGGATACTCAAGAGGTGGTGTGAGCTCCAGCGACACTGCAGGCAGCATCCACATATCCGTCAGGATTGGTACCACACCACTCTTTTCATTCACGTCACATCTGTGGTCATACTTCCTAAGAATGATGCTCATCTGGAGCTAACTCTCGAATGCCTCTTGGTTGGGGTGCCCATCTGGCACATCTGAATTCAGAGTCAAAATTGTGTTTTCAAGATGGCATTTGTCTTCAGAGAGACCAATAGAACAGAGGGAGTTTCCCACCTTTACTCCTCATAGGTGATATTTGAAATAATTTTACTGTATATATGCTATATTCACAGAGGGAGCTTATAATATTACTGCTTAGTTTGAAGCAGGACAGTACTTACTGAAATAGAGGAGTTCAGTCTCCAACACACCAATCTAGCAACCCCCGCAAGGATTAACGTCCCTTCCTAAAAACCACATCTGTGCTGTAAAATATCTACATCTGACCTTCCTGCCTGTAATCAAATACAGAAGGCAGATTTCAAATATGCCTAAGTGGTGTAGGTGCTCTCATTAAATGCTTACACACAGCGCCTACTCCCAGGGCTGGCCCCCAGACTCCTCCCATTGTTACTCAGAAAGTAAATGCTGTCAGTATTTCAATTAGAGTGAAGAGTCTTTAAACATAAGGCACATAAAGAACAAAGAAAGAAAGGAGACCCAGGTTGTGTTTATGATCAGTTGGTTTCCAATTGCTCTTGTGTAAGAATGTGTGTGTGTGTGTGTGTGTGTGTGTGTGGTGGGGTGTGTACAGATGGAATTCCAGTTGTTTGTCTATGTGCCTGATAGCTAACAAACTCAGTGAGTTAACACGTTAAATAAGCAAATTAATGCACAGCCGACAATGGGGTCTGGAAATTGAGTATTAGCTCTAGCGGAAATAAATTTGCTTCTTGTTTTTAAACAAGCAGAACCCTCCATTTGTTTTCTAAATATGCACAGCATGCAGACATGCTAAAACTTTAAATGAATAAAAAATTAATATTTTGACTTAGCAGCTGCCATTGCCTTGACTATGTCACCCCATTGCTGGGAGGGAATTGCATGTGGTCATCATTGAACGATGCTTTCTTCTGATCAGAAAGGCTCTGCTTCCCCCACCATGATGGATGGAAGCACACAGCAGGGAAATGACTTATTTCACGTCTTTGGAGCAAAATCAAAAAAGCTTGAAGATATTAAAGTAAATGTGCACTGTCAAAGCAATGGCTTTGGATGTTGGTTTTATGGGGCAGCAACTGCTTAGCTGATAAATAATGGCCTATAAAGGCAAATTTAGACACACAGTAAGATTTTTAATAATGTTCCATCAGTCGATTAGGCTCTTAACGTGACCAGATTGGATGCATTCAGAAGTGGCTGAAATAATCAACAAACACAGTCACTTTTCTGCAGGTGAAAAAGAAATTATTTCATGCCGGAACCCAAAGCCTTTACAGTACATGCTACAGGAATTCTGGTGCCTCTTTTAAAATTCATGGGGTTCTACTTTGTAAGATAAGGATACAAAGAAATCAGGAAATAACACCCAGATGGCAGGAGAGAAAGAAGCATTCTATCTTTTTTTTTGATCACATTACTTTGGTCCCATCCCACCTACATGAGCTTACAAATAACTGTTCTCTTTTGTTGTTTTTGTAAGTTCTGGGCATGTACAAAGACTGCAGAACAAACAAACAAAAACCCTGTAATCAACCAAAGCAAATAAAAGCTTTTTTTCCCCTTTTGGTGTCCCTGCTTATTGTTTTAGCCTTAAGGAAAAAAAATCTAAACAAAAAACATTAAATTACCCTAAACTTAACCTCATAGGACAGTGATTTTTAACCCACTAATGACAAACTTTCTATCCTGTTAAGAAACTGTGGTGGGAGACAAGGAAACAGATCATTGATGAAGGCGGGGTGTCCAGCAGTTTCAAGTGTAAAAATAAAGTTTTCATCTCCGTCTTGATGCGAGCTCTTACTGCCAACAACGTGACATGCGTACCACTTCTGCCCATGTATCATGATGCTCTGAACCCAGCCTCCCATCATTTCATGTCTTACTCTTGTTTACCTTCAAAAATAGGAAATGATTCACTTTAGTCAACATTTATGAAAAATTCTGATGGCTATGAGGCACTGCTGAAGGTACTAAGGGGGACAGAGCAGTGGCTCAGACTCCTCACCCAAGATGTTCATTAAGTGACAACAAGGATGACAAGTGACAAGGATGTGAGTGTAGAAAGTGAGCCACATCTCAAATATAAAGAAACTGAAAGGAGAAACAGAAAATAGGACATTCAAGAGGCAACAGTGTGATGGAGGGAGAAAAGACTGAAACTATCAACTTCATCTTACTTGCTTCCACAATTAACATCTTTGGCACCAACAATCAGGAAATCAGGAGATGCACTGCACTGGGAAAGTCTGCAATCAGGGATATCTCCAAATGATTGAGGAGTAATGATATTAGTCTGAGAACTAAGTTGACCTGATCCAGACCATAGTCTTCTCAATCACTTGCTATGCATCTGAGAGTGGGACAATGAATAAGATGACAGAAGAAAAACTGATGCCTTTGAACTGTCGTGTTGGGGGAGAATACTGAATATCCCATGGACTAGCAAAAGAGTAGATAAGTACTGGAGAAGGTGAAGCTAGACTGTTCACTGGAATCAAGGATGGTGAAGTTTCGACTCACAAACTTTGGGTGTTTTGCTAGGAGAGGCTAGTCCTTGGAGAGGGACATCATGCATAGAAAGGGGGAGCGACAGAGAAGGAGAGGAAGATCTTAAATCAAATGGATTGACACTGTGATTACAGCAATGAGTTCTAGTATGTCAGAGATTATAAAGTTGGTACAGGATAAAACAAGAGTTCAGATCTGTTGTTCAAAGGGTAGTTCCCAGTCATACTCAAGGCACCTAACAGCAGAAGTAAAGGGGACTTGAGCATGTGTGCTTATTTCATGGCTATAAATGGTGCTGACTGAAAACTCAATTAGGCGGAAAGAGTAACACAGCATCACACAGGAGGGCAAGTTTGGAGGGAGCAAGAACATTCAGCATGACTAGAGCTTTGGATATGAAAGAGCCAAAAGAGATTAAGTCTTGAAATTCAAGGTGAAAATATTACTCTCAAGATAGTAGGCAATTAGAACCCAATAACAAGTTTTGAGCATCAAAGAGAGTGCTTTTTAAATTAAAAATGATCTTTAAGAATAGTTAGCCTTCTCTTGGGAAGGAGTAGGGAGGGATGAGGTAGAGAAGAAACTTAAGGGGGAAAATAAAAATAACAAAAACAACCAATACCAGAAAAACAAAAAATTGAGCTTGTCATATGAGGAAAGGTTAACATAGGGTTCCCAGTGGAAACAGAAAAGATAATATTACATCCAAGAACCAATGCAAAAGTAGAATTTACAAGATAAGTCAGTGATTAGAATACAAAACTTTATGGATAGGGAGATATGAGGTTTTACCCAAATAACTTTACCCAAAGGATTTGGTATTTATCTATAGTCCCTGAAAGAGAAGCTTGAACATCTTGGGATTTCCCCAGAGATTAAAGTTTCTTTGATAAGTGCTTCAAACCACCCCTAATCAATAAACTAAAAAACTTAGTGTCATCTGAACCAACCCACTCCAGTAGGTTTTCAGAGGCTGCACACTGCAAAGGAGCAGACTACCATATTTACTCTATGGAGTAGTTGGCAGAATTGAAACACCAGCCTTTGGGTTGTCATAACAACTCCTTACCACTGGGCCACCAGAGCTCATCTAATATAGCATATGCTGAGGAAGTGACTCAGATGGGGACTGGTCCTGCCACAAAAACCCTGAGCTGACCTCAAGGGGGTTGTTGTTAAGTACCATCGAGTCAGCTCTGACTCATGACACAACAAGGTGATTGTTCTTGTTGAACCAATGTTGGAACCAACCCATAGATGACCTTCCAGCGAGTTTTCAGAGGCAGTAAATCTCATGTGAGATCCATTTCTCTTTCTCCTGTAGAACTGATACCTTTGTGTTGGCAGTGCAATTCCTTACCACTAAGCCGCCACAGCTCCAGGGTGGAAGCTATGAGCAATCACGATGATGTAAGGAGGATCAAATAAAGGGTCTGGATACAAAAGCTTCATGCACTTTCTGGTTAGTGATAGGCATCGATGTTTGTGGGAGGGTATAGTGTTCTTTTTCCAGACAGGAAATCTCTGGGTGGGGAAACCTTCCAGACCTTCACCTACATGTCTCATCATTTGTATCCTTTTCACCATTACAAAACTGTAATCCTAAGTATAGCCCTTCACTGAGTTCTAAGTCACCGTACGAATTATCAAGAGAGCTCTGGTAAGGGGTTGTACTGGAACCCAAAGGCACACAGTTCATATTCACCAGCTGAACTGCAGAAGAAAGCTGGGCAAGTTCTTCGCTTCACAGTTGACAGCCTCTGAAAAAAGATCCTCAAAACTGAGACTGACACCCGACTTGTGGGCAGGCCTCATAATATGGAGGCCTGTGCTTTTAACTCAGTGGTGACTACGAACCACATAAGTTTTGATCTGCAGCAGGTCCAATCAGTACTGCCATTGCTACTGCTGCTAATGTTTGCATGCAGGTCACTACTATTCCTTATTGTAAGGAAACTATCAGATTTACATGTGCATTTTTAAAAGCGTAGTCCCAGCAGTTTTGCTCCCTTAAATACTAAAAGATACCTTACAAGTGGAACTCAACTATCTTCTTTTGGTATAAAATAAAAAACATATCACTCATTGTCAATGAGTTAGAACTGCCTCATAGCTGACACTTCAGTGGGTTGTCAAAGGCTGTAAATCATATGGAAGAAGAATGTTGCTCTTTCTCACATAGAGCAGCTAATGGTTTAGAACCACCTCGGGTTAGCAGTGCAACTTCATACCCAGGAGGCCACCAGAGCTCACTTCCTCTGCAATTCAGGCTGTGGCCTGAAGTGCTTGTGAAGCCAGAACCAATCCTGACCCCACTAGGAGCCTTGTCGAGTGGAAAGTCTGCAAGTAAGTTATTTTGGTCATTACTGGAGATAGGAAAGTAGTTGTTTGGTAAAAGTCACCTGAAGGAGAAAAGTAATCATTCTTTCTTTCTTTTTAAAATTTAAGAAAGCCTCAATTTAAGCACAGATCAGGTTACTGTTGTTATTATTGTATTTTTTTTCCTGAAAAGGGGAGAGTTGAAAGAAAAATGCCTTGAAATATCCAATATCCAATATTCCTTCAGCAGACAGTATGATCTATTAAATAAAACTCAAATCAGTAGAATAAGGGAGAGACAATCATTGAAAGTTCCAGAGAGAGACTGGATAGGCAATACATAGTTCAAGCAACAGAAGATAGGGTGACAAAATGAGAAATAAGTGAAGGAATTGCATTACAAAAAAGATAAGGAAAACAAAGAAGCAAGTGCTAGGGATAAAAAACAGACGATACAAGTAAGTAAACAAGCAAGTTAATAAATATATTAGGGCAGGGGGAGGGGTGGGAGAACAGGACACCGATTAACAGAATCAAAGCACAGCTATGAATCACATTAAGACAGAGACCCCTATACATTCACCACACGATGCACTAGAAGTCGATTAAGTGAGGCATTGAGAAACTCTGGTGTTGTCTGCACCATGCTCCACTAAAAAGCAAAACACTGCCAGTCTCTGGTGGTTCAAATCCACAAGTGGGACTGAGGAAGAAAATAAGCAGACTCTTCACTTGAAGATTTTGAGCCTCATTTTAAATCCATTGGAGGTTTGCTGTGAGTTGGAACCACCCTAATGGCAGTTTGACAGGAGACACATAAGGAAACCAGATTTAAATCACTCATTTTACTCAACATTTCTTGAACACTGGCTCTGCCTAATCCAAAAGTTGATTGCATAATTTTTTTTAAAAGTTAATACTGGTGCTTAACAGCATCAGAATTGGAGGAAGAATCATCAACAACCTGCATTATGCAGATGACATAACCTTGCTCGCTGAAACTGAAGAGGACCTGAGCATTTGCTGCAGAAGTTCAAGGACTGCAGTCTTCAAAATGGACTGAAGCCCAACATCAAGAAGACAAAGATTCTCACCATGAGGCCCATTGGCAGCACCATGATAGATGGAGAAGAGATTGAGATTGTTAACAATTTCAGCTTTCTTAGGTCCACATCAATACTCTTGGTACCAGTAGTCAGGAAATCAAAAGACAAATTGCACTGGGAAAATCTCCAGTCAGGGTCCTCTCCAGATTGCTAAAAAGCAATGATGTCAGTATAGAGACTAAGGAGTACCTGATCCAGGCCATGGTCTTTGCAATTAATTACTATGCATTAGAGAATTGGGCAATGACTAAAGATGACAAGAAGAATTTATGCTTTTGAATTATGGTACTGAGAAGAGCACTGCACATACGATGGACCATCAAGAGAACAAACAGGTCTGCCTAGGTGAAACGAAGTTTCTCCTTGGAGGCAAGGGTTTTGAAGCTCCATCTCACATACTTTGGGCATACTGCCAGGAAGCACCAGTCCCTACAGAAAGATATTAGGCTTTCAAGGGTGGTAGAACAGTACATGAGAGGAAGACTCCAGATGAAATGGATTGACATCCCAACCGGGATAATGGGTGTGTGTTGGAGACTGTGAGACTGGCTCAAGATAGGGCAGGTTTCAGAGCTATTGGGTAAAATGACAGGGTTGCTGAGTCGAAGTCAACTCATCTGCACCTAACAACAACAACCCAAAGGCAGTTAACCCCAAAGGCTGCCCACCTCTGGCAGATCAAATTTACTAGCTGCTCCAAGGGGAAAAGATGGGTAATACACTCTTTCGTAAAATTTTTAGCCTGAGAAACCTACTGGTTTCTTACTGGTGGGTCAGCTGTGAGCTAGTTCTGACTCACTGGCAACCAAAGACGGAAAGACAGAGAACGTGTGAGAAATGGGTGAGTCAGGCCCTGTCCTGAGCTCTTGTTTCCAGGTCAGCAAAGGAAAACTTTGGGATCCAGTTTTCCCACATTCTTAGGAAAGGTTCTTGGGATGATCAAAAGAGAAGATAAGTGAAATTTTAAAAGGTCATAAACACTCCACAACTACTATTAAAAAAGAAAAAGACCATATAAAACAAAAGTATTCACAGCTGGAGCCTTGGAACTCCTATTTAACCTTCCATGGACTCAGCAGTTAATTTTACCTCCTGCCCATTGTCTCCAGGCCCCTAACAGGAAAATGTCCAAGCAAAATGACACAAATCACAGCAGACTGCCATTTAGCAATTAAAAATGGCAATTACACGGACTCCTTCAGTATCTGTTATCATGTGAGAAATTTGCAAATTAAAGTGCTATTTAAGAGAAAATATAGTGAGATTTGTAGCTACTGACTACAAATATGAAAACGTGTATGTACACACGATACATACATAAAGATTATATGTATATGTGGACTAATATGGTATTAAGATTTAGGATACATTATTTTTCTTGAAAGTGGATAATGCATAAGATCGTTATTGTAAAGATAGAAGGATAATTAGTTAGAAGTGTATAAATGCTCAAAAAGGAAAGGGGAAAAGGAGAAAAGGGGCAGAAAAAGGGGAAGGGCAGAAATAACTAGGACAGCTGAGTTTAGTGGGCAGACGTGAAGAGGTGGAGCGTGGTGGATGTGTGTGAAGGAACAGGAAAGATTCGATGGGGACTAAACATGACAGGGTAATAAGCAGTAATTAATGATATAAAATATATATGATTATATGAAATATAATGTAAATGAAAGATTGTATAAAACAAAATGTACAGGAATGAAATACAATGTAAATGAACTACTGTATGCAAATCAATTAGAAAATGAATAACACATAATACTGCACAGAATGGTCTGTCCAGTTGTCTGAATTGTATTACTGAATTGTCATACCAGTCACTACAAGTCCACCTTTTAATTCACCTATCTTCTGTTGAACATTCCTTGAAAGTCATGAATTGTCACAGGTATAATGCTGTCATGGTTGTTATATGCCATCGAGTCACTTGCAACTCACAGCAACCCTATGTAGAATAACTGTGAAGCCTGCCCTATCCTGAGCCAGTCCCACTGACTCCGACACACCTACCACCATTACCCTAGTTACTGTGTCAATTCATCTCATCCGGGGTTTCCTCTCATGTACTGTTCCTCCACCCTTCCACGTATGATGTCCATCTCCAAGGACTGGTCCCTCCTAGCCACATGCCCAAAGGATGTGAGATGGAGCTTCAAAAATCCTAGCCTTCAAGGAGAAACTTGGTTTCACCTTTTCCAAGACAGAGCTGTTTGTCCTCTTGGTGGCCCATGGTATGTTCAGTACTATTCTCTGGCATCACACCTCCAAGGCATCAATTCTTGTTCTTCTCAGGTATAATGGAGGATTTAAAAAAAAATAAAATAAATGGTGGTGGTTGTCGTGATTTCAAGTTGAAGCTGACCTATAGTATGTTGTTGCTGTGCTGTATGTTATGTGTTCGTGAGTCAGAATCAGCACACAGCTGGCCTTCTAGTGAGTTTTCAGGGGAATTAAAAA
Organism: Elephantulus edwardii; assembly: GCF_000299155.1. Lineage (NCBI taxonomy): Eukaryota > Metazoa > Chordata > Mammalia > Macroscelidea > Macroscelididae > Elephantulus > Elephantulus edwardii. Next base: position 17,206,280 of record NW_006399792.1, read on the forward strand.
CCCCAAAGGAGGAGAATGTTCATCTTCTCCCATGGAGCACCTAGTGGATTATTTTTGCATGCTTTTGAGGTTGTAATGCAACTTCTTGAACACTAGGTCACCAAAGCACCGCTAACAAAATGGTAAGTATATGAACTCTGGAATAACATCACATGTGGATTCTGGAATTACATTCTGTAGGTTCAAATTGTGTCTCTAGTACTTCCTATTTCTGTCTTCTTGAGTAACATACTTAATCTTTCTCATGGCCTAATGGGTAAGAAGTTGTGCTACCAACCCAAAGGCAGGCAGTGGGAATCCACCAGCTGTCTCACAAGGGACACATGAGCAATCTCCTTCAGCGTGATTTAAAGTCCCTGAATACCTGCTGGAGTGTGAGTTACGTTCCAGCTCAAGAGGACAGAGCCACACACAACAGCACGCTTCGGTTTCTTCGTATGTTCAAATGGGAATAAAATTAATACCTATCACTGAGGATGATTTTGAATAGAAAATGACAAAAGTATTTCAATGCATTGAAAGCAATTAACGTAGTGTTTGTTACATCATAATAAACTTCCAGGCTAGTCACCTATTATTAGATATCCTGAGATAAGCACTCAAAGTACATCAGCAGTCAATGTCAAGTGTTGGGTAACTGGTAGAAACAATCAGCATGCAAGCAATGACAATGTGAAAGAGGTCAAAAGAAACTGGTCCTGCAAGGAAAATAATTTGGGCCAGTCATTAGGGAATGATGGGCAAAATTTGATTACACTAATGCTACTTGGAAGCAAGAGGGGCATCTATTTCCTAAAAAACATGCCTCTGGAAACTCTATGAACTTTGATCAATGTCAATCGTTGGAGAGGGGCTTCAGGCCTTTTGTTCATTGGGTCACTATAAGTTGTGCTCAAGTGGAAGGCAATCAACAACAACAATGCTATATGTTTAAAGTTTTTGTTTCTTTCTTTTCTTTCAACTTGTATCTGCAGGAAGGGATACAGTAAGAGAAAGGACTGTTGATATATGCCACTGAGTCAGAACTGTCTCATAGCTGACCTCCTGCAGGTTTTTTCAGAGGCTCTGAGTACATCTTTCTCCCAGAGAGCAGCTGGTAGATTTGAACCATGTGCCTTAGAGTTGGCAGCACAATTTCTTATCATGAGGCCATCATAGCTCACTAAGATTCAGGGTGGGGCCAATCAACCTCACCCATGTGGCAGAAGCTGCTGGAAAACAGCCTTGGTTTCCACATTCCCGGCATCAAGTCCCTGTGTCCAGAGGCAGAAAGCTGTCACACTGACTTGAACTGAGCTGCTTCCCAAGTTCTTAATTATGTTCAACATGAACTGCTTTTATTCATTACCGAGGGCTACAGTTGCAACAACTTATTTAAAAGGGAAATAAAAAAAGAAGGGGCAGGAAGTATTGTTGCTACCTTAAGTCTTTGCATTTCTATTTTCCTTACCAATTTTTAGTCCTTACTTCTTTCAGAAATGATGACAGGGTATGGGCAAATTCATAGAAGCGACTTGAAATGTTTGTATGATTTGGAAGAAAGAAAAATGTTAGGCTTTTTAACCAGTCAACAAAGGGAACTACTCAGTACTCAAGTTCAAGAAGCAAACATTTATCAGACACAAAAATGGGGAGTAATTCCTGATTGGTTCTCTGTATAACGTAGCAAGTGGTAAACGTAAGCCTCCTTGACCCATCTGTCTGCCCACAGAGAAAGAAGGGAGGGAGAGAGAGAAGAAAGCGAGGGAACAATGCCAACCAGTTACCATCCAAGTAAAGGTTCGTACTCTTATTTTCTCAACAAATTGTTCATTAGCATTAATTAGTGCAGATTTTCCTTAAATCATTCTGCAAAATACTGATTATCTCTATGAATGTTTATAATAAGAAAAAGAGGAGCAGGCCCATTGATGAATGCAAAATGATACCTAGTCTCCTTCATATTAGAGTTTCACAATTCACCTATATTATTGTTTTTAAGGTTCTGAGAAGTCCTGTAGTAAAGCAACTTGCTTAATATTAACTGAGCAACTTCGGCCCTTTTGATTTTCTGACTCTAACTCCTTGCACATTTCATTGCATACTTGGACCAAGAAGCAGTCATCAGAACCTAGCAAGGAAACACTGCATGGTTCAAAATTGGGAAGGGCGTACGCCAGGGATCTCCATACCTATTCAACCTGTAGGCAGAACAGATTATCCGGGAGGCTGCGCTCTATGAGGAGAAGTGTGGTGTCTGGATTGGTGGAAGATTCATCAACAATCTGTGTTATGCAGATGACACAACCCTGCTTGCTGAAACTGAAGAGGACCTGAAGCACCTGCTGCAGAGGGTGAAGGACTGCAGCCTACAATATGGATTGAGGCTCAATGTCAAGAAGACAAAGATTCTCATCACTGGACCAATTGGCAGCATCAGGATGGATGGTGAAGAGATTGAGATTGTTCACAGCTTTAGTGTGCTTGGCTCTACAGTCAACACTCTTGGCACCAGAAGCCAGGAAATTAAAATACATATTGCCATGTGAAAGTTTGTTGTTGGGGACCTCTCCAAAGTACTGAAGAGCAGTGGTGTCTCTCTGTAGAATAAGGTGCATCTGATACAGGCCATGGTCTGTGCTATCACTTGTTATGCATCAGAGAGTTGGACAGTGACTAAGGAGGATATAAGGAGAATTGATGCCTTTGAGCTGTGGTGCTGGAGAAGAGTATTGATGGTACCATGGACTCCTGGGAAAAAAAACAGATTCATCCTGGAAAGGGTTAAACCAGGCGGCTCCTTGGAGGCAAGGATTCTGAAGCTCCATCTAACATACATTGGACATGTTGTAAGGAGGGGCCGGTCCTTGGAGAGGGACATCATGCCTGGGAGGTTGGAGGGCAGGTGCAGGAGGGCAAGGCCCTCTCTGAGGTGTACTGATTCAGTGACTGGGGTAATTGGGATGGGTGTGTCAGAGGCAGTGCGATTGGCACAGGATAGAGCAGAGTTTAGGGATGTTGTACATAGGGTTGCTTGAGTTGCAAGCGACTTGACGGCACATAACAACAACAACAGTTCATAAAACAAGAATTACTTGAAAATTCTGATGAGTCAGAATTCCACCACCCTAGCAAATCACTCCCTGGGTGACTCAAATGTTTAAAGCACTCAACTCCTCTCAAAGTTTGGGGTTCAAGTCTACGCAGAGGCATTGTGAAGGAAAAATCGGGTGATTTACCTCCAAAACTTAAGCCACTGAAAACCCAATGGAGCACAGGTCCAATGTGACACTGAGTGGCTGAAATGAACTTGACTGCCAAGGGGTTAACAAATCAGGTGTTTTCATTCCCCCAGTACGTCCCTGCATAATATTAGAAATGCAGCGTTAGCCCCCTTAACTACATAATAACTCAAACATATAACCATACTATTTGGTATTCCACAAAGCTCAAGGCTATGTTTTCCTCTTCATTCTCACCTTCTTCTAGAAAAGGGGAAAATGTTTTTGCTGAGAAAGACAAATGGAGAAAGCCCTCAAGGCTTTGAATTTTTTTTTATAATGATGCTGAGATTTGGGTGAAAAATGAAAAGGAAAAAAAAATCTGTGAAGGCAAACACCTGGCTTTGCACAGCACTCTACTATGTCAGTTGCAATCTTATCCACCTCTTTCACTCCAGTTCATTTATCTTTGTTGAAAACCCTGGCCTAAATCTCACAAGCGATATATTTGCTTTGATAGACTTGGAGGAACAAATCCCACATATGACATCTCCATATGTGACAACACATTGAGGTTATTGGATCTGTTCCC
>NW_006399792.1:17210176-17266587 GCF_000299155.1 Elephantulus edwardii
TATATATATAATAACTAAGTTCAATTAAGAGGTCTCTGATGATGATCTTAGGTACAGCTTGGATAAAGAATAAATCCTGTGAGTAAATCTTGCCACCCTACAAGGGAGGGAGTCAAGAGGGTTCTTCTCCAGGTCTTCCAAAGATTTCTTTCTAAAGACAATACAAGTATTTCACTAATGGCCCTGTCTGGAATGAATCGTTCTCTGCTTTGTCTACCATAATATAGTTTCCATTAATACTTTCCAGAGTTCAGGAAAAAAGTAATTCAAATATTCTATGAGAATAACCAGTACTTGACATTGACATTTTGTTTAAAAAAATAATAAATTCCAGGGTTTTGGGTTGAGAGTCAAATAAAGGTATTGAATGACTACAGTATTTTGTCCATCCCAGTGAATACAGTTAGAAATCTGTGTTCATTTCTTTCTTCAGCCTCCTCCTGGACAGCTGTCTTCACACACATCAATGTCACCCCAAAATCATAGACAGCATCTTCCTCATTGTCTCTCAAATGCACCCGCCCAAACTCTTAATACTGAATATGGAAACTATCGAACAACATTATTAATATCACATGCAAGCAAAACACTGCTGAAGAGCACTCAAAAATGGCTGGAAGCAGAAGGATGTGGATGTGCAGGGGGAAGGGTGATGAGTCATTGGGTTGTACAGTTTGATGGATGAAGGGGTGAGGGAAATTGAAAGAATTTGTTCAAATTTGTATTTGAGTTTTATAAATAAACTGGTAGGAAAATAAATATATTTTTAAAAAATATTTTAAAAATAATTTCCTTTAAAAAACAAAAGACTAGAAGTTTAAGCAGGATTTAGAAGAGGCCATGGCACCAGGGATATCACTGCTGATGTCAGACAGATCCTGCCTGAAAGTAGAAAATATCAGACTATGCAAAGGCATTTGACTGGGTGGATCATAAAAAATTGTGGTTGGTATCTCATTGTGGTTTTGATTTGCATCTCTCTTATTGCCAGTGATTTTGAGCATTTCTTCATGAGTCTGTTGGCCATTTGAATGTCTTCCTCTGTGAAGACTCTTCCCAAACAATGAAGTACTACACAGGGTGCAGGAGCAATAATTTTGTAAACTACTACCTAACTTAGGAGGGACTGTAGAGCATTATGCTGAGTTAACTAATTCAGTCCCACAAGGACAAATACTGTAAAAAAACCCAACAACCCATTATTGTATGAGGATGAGTATGAAGATCCAAGGCGGGGCTTGGAGTAGAAGTATAGGGATGAGGATGGGCGGGTGTGAGGTAGGTTGGTTGTTAATCATAGCTAATCCCATAACACTTAATTGTGTTCTTGTGAAGCCTATACCTGGACCAAGAAGCTGTTGTGTGAACAGAGCAGGAAAACACCACACAATGTGTCAAGGTCGTATTATCTCTCCATACCTACTTGATCTGTATGGTGAACAAAATATTAAGAAAGCTGGATTCTATGAAGAGAAATGCAGCATCAGGTTCTGAGGGAGACTCATCAATAACCTGTGTTACTCAGAGGACACAACCTTGCTTGCTTAAAGTGAGAAGGACTTGAAGCACTTGTTGCAGAAGATCAAGGAATGCAGTCTTCAGTATGCATTGAATCTCAATGTCAAGAAGACAAATATTCTTACCACTGGACTGATAGGAGTACATCATGGTAGACAGAGAAGAGACAGAAACTGTAAACAACGTCACCTTACTTTTAATAAACAATTAACACTCTTGGTAGCAGCGATCAGGAAATAAGAAGCACTGAATTGGGAAAGTCTGCAGTTAGGGACCTCTCCAAATTATTGAGGAATAATAATATCAGTTTGAGGACTAAAGTGTGTCTGATTCCAGGCAGTGGTCCTTCCGATCACTTGCTATGCATCTGAGAGCTGGACTACGAATAAGGATGACAGAAGAATAACTGATGCCTTTGAGTTGTAGTGTTGGAGAAGAACACTGAATATCTCACGGACTTCCAAAAGAACAAATAAATATATCTAGGAGAGGTTGCAGCTTGAGGGCTTTTTCGGCAGCAAGGATTATGAGGCTTTGCCTCACATAATCTGAGCATGTTGCTAGGAGGGGCTATTCCCTGGAAAGGGACATGATGCTAGGAAAAGTGGAGGATCAGCGAAGGAGAAGAAGACCCTCAACCAGGTGGACTGACTTGGTGACTGGTGTGCTGGGCTGTAGTATGTCAGGAAGTGTGAAGATGGCACAGGACAGGACAGGGTTCAGATCCACTGTTCATAGGGTCACTATGAGTTGTACTCAATGGCACCTAACAACCACCACCTCTTAATAAAAAGTATATTGACAAACACCCCTCCCCTCTTCCTTAGTTCCTAAGTATCAGAGGTCATGTTCTGGTAGCTTCCATTAGATTGAAAGATGTGCAATTCACATCATTAGAAAATTTTTTGCATACAATTTTACAGGATTTACCTGATTGCTAATAGTTAAGAAAGCCATGATCTCTTTTCTTCATTCCATTCAGTTTTTTTCTCACTTAAAGGTGTTTATTTCTTATTGGCATTCTTTCAACTACCCACAACCAGTTTTGTCTTAAGAATAACTTAAATATGAGCATGATACTGCCCTGCTGAAAAACCTTCAAGAGTTTTCCACAGCCTTGATGTTAAACCATGATGTTTTCCTGAATATATACAATAAAATCTTCATGATCTTGCCTCTGTCTATTTCTGCTTTGGGTATGGCTGTTCATACATACAGGTTCCATGCTACTTAACTGTTTGCTGATACCTAAAAAGATCATGTAATGCCTTATTTTTTGCCAATGCCTTCAGTGTAGCCTGAACTTTTTTCATCACCTTTGACTCTTGTTCATATCGTACTTCTTGAAATTTTTTAGTGTTGACCAATTCTTTTTGGTACAGAGAGACTGTGTATTCCTTCCAACTTCCCTTGATGCTTCATGGATCATTCAAGTTTTTGCCATTAACATCTCTCAGTATTTCAACTTGAGGCTTACTTGGATTTTTTTTTCTAGTTCTTTCTGCTTGAGAAATGCCAAGTGAGTTCTTTGCTTTCTATTCTCTGACTCCAGGTCTTTGCACACTTTTTTATAACATTTTGCTTTATCTTCTCAAGCTGCCCTTTGAAATCTGTTCAGCTGTTTTGGTATCTCTTAATTTTGTTTTGGATTCTTGACACTCTCTGGAAAAGTTCATAGTCTTTTCTGACATCCACTTTGGTTTTTTCTTTCTCCTGTCTTTGTAATAACTATATACTCTTTTGAAGGATGATATCCTGGATGTCTTTCCATAGTTCCTCTGCCCTCAATCATTGGTGTTCAATGCCTCAAGCCTGTTTTTGAGGGGATTCTTATAATCAGGTATATACCAGGTGTATACTATTATCAAGATGTAAATAAGGTTGTATCTTGGGTTTTGTGGATTAGTTTTCATATTCTTCAACTTCAACTTGAACTTGCACATGAGTAATTGGTAGTTTGCTCCACATTCAGCACCTGGCTTGGTTCTGAGTGTTGATAATGAACTTCTCCAGTGATTCTTTCTGCAGATATGGTCAATCTGATTCCTATGCAGTTCTACTTGGTGAGGTCCATATAAAGTCTGTATAGTCACATTTCATGTTTTGTTTAAAAAGGTATTTGCTATGAATAATTCATCGAATGTACAAAATTCAATCATTTGATCTCCAACCTCATTTTTGTCACTGAGTTATGACAGATGGAAGAAGGATTTAAGTTTGCCATTTTCTCGTTCTTGCTTGAATACAAAATCACCATCCTTGGTACCATCAGCCAGGATATCAGGAGACATACTGTATTGGGAAAGTCTGCTGTCAAGAACCTCTCCAAAATATTGAAAAGAAATGATGTCAGTTTGAAGACTAAGGTATGTAGAGCATTGAGAAAGTTGGATGTGAGGAATCTCTCCAAAGTCCTGAAGAACAATGATCTCAGTATAAAAGCTGAGGTAACTGATTCAGACTACAGTCTTTCCAATCACCTGCCATGCATCTGAGAGGGAGATAACGAATGAAGATGAAAGAAGAAGAATTGGTGCATTTGAGTTGTGGTGTTGGAGAAGAGTGCTAAATATTCCCTGGACTGGGGGATACTCTGGCCTAAAGAACAAACAGATATGTATTGGATAAAATGCAAACAGAATGCTTCTTAGAAGCAAAGTTGGTGAAGTTTAATCTCATATATTTTGGTATGTGGTTAGGAGAGGTTATCCCTTGGAAAACATCATACTTGGATGTCCACACTGGAGGGTCAGCGAAGGAGTGGAAGACCCTCAATAAGATGATCGACACAGTGTCTACAGCAAGGGACTCAAATGTGTCAAGAATGTAAAGGACTGCACAGGACAAGACAGAGTTTAGATCTTTTGTTCATGGGTTGCTATGAGTCATACCCAACTCCACGGCACTTAACAACAACAATTCCTACGATAGCCAAGATTTGTCTCTTTCACTTATGCTAATGAGAACTGCTCTTCCAGGGCTGCAAATCTCCATTGTCCTTTAGCCCAGTTCTATAAATCACTATTCCAATGGTTCTGTATTAATCTTAAAAAATTAATGCATCTCCTAATCACCTAATTTACTATCAAAGAGGGCTCTGGACCTTAGAGAGGCCAGAGCTCATTAAAAATGAATTTTGTTCCAATCTCCTTATACAAACATTTATTTATAAAATATGCCCTGCATAAAATTTTTAGAGTCCACACACAACATAGGATGGAAATATAAGTCATTATGAAGGATGTCATCTAGGTCCTGACTTCTATCTCTTCTTTTCTAATTATATTCTAACTGGGATCAAGTCCATTTTCTGACAAGCATACAGATTTCTACCCTAAAACACAACTTCAGTAAAGACAGTCCTTTCCAAAATTTCCACAGCCCTACCATCTACAAGATTCAGTTCCAGGTTTTAGTTTCAAGTTTTTGATTGTTCACAGCTTTAGTTTGCTTGGCTCCACAGTCAACACTCTCGGCACCAGTAGCCAGGAAATTAAAAGATGTATTGCGATGGGAAAGTCTGCTGTTAGGGACCTTTCCAAAGTCTGAAAAGCAATGGTGACTTTCTGGAGACTAAGTTGCATCTGATACAGGCCATAGTCTTTGCAATCACTTGTTACGCATCAGAGAGTTGGACAATGACTAGGGAGGATAGAAGGAGAATTGATGCCTTTGAGCTGTGGTGCTGGAGAAGTGCTGAGGGTACCATGGACTGCTAGGAAAACAAACAGATTCATCCTGGAGAGGGTTAAACCAGGTGGCTCCTTTGAGGCAAAGATTCTGAGGCTTCATCTGATATACTGTGGGCATGTTGTAAGGAGGGACCAGTCCTTGGAGAGGAGGATGGAGGGACAGCGCAGGAGGGGAAGGCCCTCTATAAGGTGGATTGATTCGGTGACTGAGGTAATCAGGATGGGAGTGTCAGAGACAGTGTGATTGGCACAGGATAGAGTAGAGTTAAGGGCTGTTGTACACAGGGTTGCTATGAGTTGCAAGCAACTCAATGGCATATAACAACAACAACAAAAGCAACAACAACAAAAACATACTTTGGTTCAAATCTGCCAGAAGCTCCATAGAATAAAGATGGGTCTTCTCCTCATATGTGAATTAAAGTCTCTGAAAACTTGCTGGAGGGTCACCTCAATGGTAAAGTTCAGACTCAATGGCAAAGGATGTTTGCATTTTATACTTTGGTTAGGGAGTTCTGGTGGTGTGGGACTGGTGCAGTGCTAACCCACAGGTCATGCCTCTCTGGCCATTCCATTCCACCAGCAGCTAGGTGAAAGGAAAGTGAGCAACTTCCTTCCATACAATGTACAGCCATACAATTATCAGCTGTAAGGTGGTTCCAATTCAAAAGCATTAAGTGAGTGAGATACATTGGTTCCAATATAAATTTTCCAATCAGTTCTTCTACTGTGCATTAATATCACTCATGTTCTTCAGCAGGACATCTACTCATTGATCGTGAAGAACTTACATGCTTTAATGCCTCTGGGCAGGTGTCGTGGTGGAGCCACAGTTGCAAAGCCACCCTCACTGACCCGTTTCTATCTCTCTAACAGAATCCTGCATGGTGCCTTCCATATCATGTTTGTGTTCACTCTTCTGAATTCCTATTTCCCTTACTACCATCGGTGCTATTACCCATAAAGTGCTTTATACTATTTGTTAACTTCATTTGTGCCTTTAGCTCATGGCATTAAGCATCTTGGAAGAACTCTGGGCTCCTAACAGCAGCAACTCAGTTTCTTGTTCTCAGAGGGTTGCCAGTAAATATCCTCTAATGTACTTTAACCATGTCAAGAACCTCTCAGTTTTTATGGTAACTACTCCTCCATATAGATCCTAAAGTAAGAATCAGGAGCTGTAGTTAAACTGACAAATCATATTAACAACCCTGTTATTACCAGTATCCCTTTCAGCTGGAAGTACTGATCTCTCTCTGTCCACTTCCCAAGTCACAACTAGGAGTGCTGGCAATAGGTCTACACGTGACACCTACTTGGGTTTTTAATTAATTTTAAACACAAACTCTCTGAGATTTTTTGCTTTGCCCCTAAAAAAATCTACAGTCTTCACAGGTAGGGTTCTAATCTAAATGATTCATCATTCATGTGCTGTTCTATTCTTGACTGTTCAGTATTCCTAGGGTATAGACTTGCCCTCCAACCTCTGTCTTTAGTCAATGTCATGTGCCTAAATGTAAGAACCAGAGAACAGTGACATCCTCACCAAATCATCTTAGAACACTGTCAATTGAATGTCCTTGACGGATGCTGTGAATTAGACAATCAGTCACATTTCTCCTCCCTGCCCAGGAACAAACCCCATAGTAAGATCAATCCCTCCAGTATGTGGTCTACAAGATCCCAGCCTTCTCCTCTTTCTCACTATCTCAGCATGTAGTCATTGTGTACTGTTGAGTTGGAACCAATCCATAGCTAATCCTCCAGCAGGTTTTCAGAGGCAGAAATGACATGGGAGGAAATCACCCATCCTTCTCCCAGGGAGCAGCTGGTGGATTCGAACCATTTGCCTTTGAGATTGCAACAATGCTCCTTATCAAAGCGACCACCCAGTAAAGGCAATTAAAGTTCTGAAAATAGTTATTGCCGGAAGATTCCTCCTGGAATGTGCTGGAATGGGCTATGAAATATTTAATAACCCAGTTACCAGCTGCCATCAAATCCGTTCCAACTCTGCTCATGTGTGTCAGTGTAGAATTATGCTCCATATAGTTTTCAGTGGTTGGCTTTCTGGAAGGAGATCACCAAGTATTTCTTCCAAGGCACCTCCAGGTAAAGTCACACTTCTTACTTTTTTATTACTAACCAAGCATAAACCATTTGTGGAACTCCATAGAACCCACTAAGCTATATATTACCCACCCTAGACTAAGCTCCTTAGAGGCAGAGCTACTATTTTATTCACCTTTTTGTTTTGTTTTGTGCCATCAAGTTAAAACCAACTCATAGCTAATCCCCCAGATCTCCAGAGGCTGTAAATCCCACAGAAGGAGACTGCTCATCTTTTCCCCTCGCAGCAGCTGGTGAATTTGAAGCACGCCACCTTTGAATTGGCAGCACAACTCCTTACCCACTTGGCCACCAGAGCTCCCTGATCATCATTAGGAGGCATTGTTAGTTGTCTGAATGGAGAGATGAATATAAACATTGTCCAGTCCCATCACTATTCAAATTCTAGACTGCTTGCCTATTGTTATTCTTTTTGAGACCTGAGATCTAAAATGATGAGAGAGGGGGTGGGGGGAAAATCTCATTTTCTAAAGGCAACTGATCCCCTTAGAGGTTAATCTCCCCAAACTTTTGTGCATGAGCTGATAGTAAAGTTTCTCTACAGCAAGAGGCAGGAAATAATGAGAACACCACCTCTGGAGTGATTGCTTTTAAAATAGGTTTTGCTATCTTAAAATGAAGAATGCCAAATACATATGGCGTACTATTATCACTTCAGTCTTTATTAATGTGAGACTTTAATTTGTTTTTCAAGAACCTCAGTGTTACTAGAAGATGCCACTGGAATTAAGAAATAAATACAAAATGCCTGCTCGAAAACAGTGAGGGGAGTTCCCAGACATAGACAAAGGCCCTCCAGCAAACAATTTCTAATCTGATGACAAGGGACAAGTACAAGAGCTTCTGAGGTCTGGTGTGAAGCATCCCAGCCACTGAGTAGCAGTTCCTGAAGACCATGAAAAGGGTTTCACTCACCCGCGCAGGATCCCACGAGGTTGAAGAACTGCTCCTCCTTACATTTGGTCCTGCAGCTTCCACCCATAAGCATGATATGCGGGTGACAAGAGGTGCAATCAGATTCCGATGGGCCGTGACACTGTCTGCACATTGCATGGCACTCTAGGTGGAAAAGAACGAGGATTGGAACTACCAGCTCAACACATACATTATTAACGTACCTAACATGCTTCCCAAAGCACATTAAGGGGAGATGTCAACTAAAATCATCCTTTGAAGGTTCTTAAGCAAGCCCCTTTGACTTTACACTTGACCAATAGAAACAAAATATCAAATCTGTTGCCATTCAGTGTATTTTAACCCTGACGACCCCATGTGTTACAGAATAGGATTGCTTCATAGAGTTTCAGGGTTTGGATGTATTTTTGGTTGTTGTGGTGAGGTGGTGAACATTAGTCCTTAAGGGAGAATTTCACCAGGCTTTCCCCCCCACAGAGCCTGGTAAACTGGTTCCATAAAGGGCTTAAATAGGTAATCTTCAGGTCAGGAGCTGTTTGTGTCACCAGGCTCCAAGCGGTGGACTTTATAGTGTCAATAATAGTATACGCCATCCCCTTTTCCTTATGACTCAGAGTGAAGTCTCTCTCAGGGAGGAGTGATAGGGAATGGCAAAGGATACACTGACAAAGAAGATTAATCAGAACTGGCTTTGACAAGCACTGTGGCATTTGGACAAGAACAAACTGGGAGGAGGGTAGAGAGAATAGTGCAACAATGAATGAATGGAAACCCAAAATCTCTGTAAATGTTTATGAAAATTAATAAAATATAGGAAAAAAAATAATAGTATTGTTCAAGGGCATAGCATGAAATCTAGAATCATGAAAATTCAAGTACTTGGCCAGCTATCCCAGAGGGTCCAGCAAAATGATCCTTATCTGTGCAACTAAGAATGTTCAAATTAGAGTCACAAAACAGAAAAGAGTTTTATAAAGCTCTCTACACATTCCTTCCTTAAAATCCCATGATTGAAGGAGAAAGCAGAACAGAAATAAGAAGACATTTGGCTTTGCAGGAATTCCTGGCAGGCGAAGAGGGAACTGCATATAAAATACAATACTGAAACTTCTCACCAGAGCCGGATGCCACCCTACTCTCCAGATCACAGCTTGATACCTATTTAAGCAGCAATATTGAATCCAATTATGAAGCAAAGAAAACGTTCTCTTTCTAGAGGTTATCATGGGCTTGGTCTGTACAATTTCTTAGATGAAATACATCAAAGCTACATTCTCCCTAGAAAATCTAACACACTACCAAGAGGCACTACATTTAAAAACACATGTGAGTCACGTTAAGGTGCAGGCAGTAAAGACACGGATGGCAAGGAATAAAAGAAGGCTGCAGCTGCAGCGGCATTCCTGCTGCCAAGGCAGGCAGCAGGGGCAAGAGCATGGAAGGAGACTGAAGGATCTCCCTGCCAAGGACAAGGAGGCCTGAGGGTGCTCCAAGAGGAAGGGAGGGGAGTGCCTGGAGCGGGGTCGACTCTGCTGGAACTGATGACAAAGAATTCCCTTCTGGCACGTAGCTGATGGAAAGCAAGGGCAAAGAGTTTGAGTAAAATCAACTATCTGCTGCTCACATCTTCTGGCAGTAGACCAACAAGAGATAAAGTGTCATTTAAAAAAAAAAAAAGCAAGCAAGTAAGAAAATGAACTGGTGATCAGCAAAGCATAGCACTAAAAACCACCCCCTTCAACATTCCAGAGACTCTTAACTTTGAAAATACCTGTCCAAAAGATACCAGCATTCTCAGCATAATTGCCACCACTTAGTTTTTCCTCCCTGCCAGAATATTTCCAGTGACCAGGGTACCTTTGCACTCATGGTACCATCTATCTGCTGGCTTCAAGTGGATGGAGGTGTGAACAAGGAAGAGTCAGCTAATCAGACTCTCTGTCCACATCAAAAGTAATTCAGCTAGGGTGAAGGTACCTGATGATAGAAACAGCTTTCAAGGACAACCTTAATCACCAAGAAATGGAGAAAACTCCCCACAGAGCTTGATAGAGTGTTTTAAAGGTAAACCAGCCCACCAGGGACTAGGAGAGATTAAGGGATATTTTTAAAATATAAGAAAATTCCAGGAGAAGTTTGTTGATCTTCAATCACCTAAATTTTTGCTTGCACTAAATTTTCTTGTTGAAGGAAAAAGGCTATATGAAGCCAGCAAATATTAACTTATTTTTAAAGGGTATGTAAAAATATACTACATATTTTCTTACTCCAAATCTTTCATGTAAGACAAATTCATGACAATAAATTCTTTCCATTAAGCTGGCTCACAGACTATTTTTAGAGAATAAAAGAATACTTTTGATAGAACATTTTGGTTTGGGTTTGCTTCCCCTCCCTCTTTCTCCTATGGACATAAGAAAATACAGCATAAGAATAAGGTGCTTCAATTTTCGTATTTTGTCAATTCCAATAAAATCCTGTTCTAATCCCAACTGGTAATTTTGAGAGTCTCTTCCAGTGAGATACAATGTAATTATAATTGAAAGTACTAGATGTTGCTGTTGCTGTTAGGTGCCACTGAGCTGAGTATAACCCATAATGACCCTATGAACAAACAACAGATCTGAAGTTTTTCCTATCCTGTGCCATCCTCACACTTCCTAACACATTACAGCCTGCTGTAGCAGTCACCATGTCAAACCATTTGGTTGAGGATCGTCTTCTCCTTCACTGACCCTCTACCTTTCTGAGCATCATGTCCCTCTCCAAGGAATAGCCCCTCCTAGCAACATGCCCAAAGTATGTGAGCTGAAGCCTCATGACATTTGCTTACAAAGAGCACTCTGGCTGCACCTTCTCCAAGACATATTTGTTTGTTCCTTTGGCCATCCATGGGATGTTCAAGGTTCTTCTCCCACACCACAGCTCAAAGGTACTAGATAGTGTGGGAGAAAAAAGTGCAACAAAGCACAAAGTAATAATAACAACCAGGCCTACTGGTCTCATAGAGGCTGGTAGAACACCTGAGACTGTAGCCCTTGGACTCCCTTCAAACCTATAAAGTCATCAGAGTAACAATCATGAAAAATCTAAAGGGTAGCATGTGTCCAGAGATAAAGACCAGAAGTCAGGAAGAGACAGGATAGGAGAAAGAAGCCAACTGATGAACACAGGAGGACTACTGGTACACTGTAGGGATTGCAATTAATGTCACAAAACATGTACGAATTGTTGATTGAGAAACCCATTTGCTCTGTAAACTTTCACCCAATCACAACTTTAACGATAATAACAAAAAAGTAACTGAAATAAATATTAGGATAAATTGAGTCCCCATAGGATAGGACATAAGGCTATTATTTATGCACAGAGGTCTCATGAGAAAATTTTTATCACTTAAACAATTTATTCTCTTAAGTAAAGTTTATCACTTTCCACTTTATTGCTTCTTTCTTATAAAGAATTTATTCTTCATTATTAGATGAATAGAATTTTGTAGTCCCCCTTATCTTGTATTTTTAATTGTGCAGGATCAAGAATTTATAGCCACACCTTTATAGTTTCCTGGTGTGTTGTTTCTAATCACAACATCTGGTTGAACTATGGAGGCAAAACATGGGCACAGAGAATGTGCCCAGCATGTTACATACTCACCTGTACAACTGCCTTCCTGGTTAAAGTATCCATCTGGGCACTGGGAGAGGCACTGCCCATCCAACAGTGCACGGGAGGGCTGGCACGTTGTGCAGTTACTTGGACTCTTCCCCACACACCCGAGACAGGACTGGTGACAGGCTGAGAGAGATAAAAAGAAAAGAAGAAAATCAGGAAAGGTGCCAAATGACAAGTAGAGTACTCCGGTCTCTTACTTCAGCAAGCCTGGGCTGGAATAAATTCTGTGCATTCACGTGTTCCTCCCAACAACAGAGGCAACATCTCACCTACTCCTTCCTAAACGCAATCTCTTTCAAAGGGAGTGCTAACAGAACACGGGTTATATATGGTGCAAGTGCCACAAGACAGATCGAACCATTTGAAAACTCATGTATTTCTTCTAATGCTTGCGTTCTCAGAGAATGCCAAATGAAGATTAGGAAGTAAAAAAAATGTCTCCCTCCCACAGAATAGCTCCTTAACCACCACGAAACAGAGGTTATAGGATGCTTATCAGCTTTTCAAATAAAAGAAGGGGGGGGGGAAGAGGTGGAATCTTCATTTACAGTGCCACAGGGAGCTCTGGTGGCCTAGCGGCAAGAAGCTGTGCTGTATTCCCAAAGGCATATATGGTTCAAGGTCACCAGGTACTCCGTGGGAGAAGGATGGGCAATCTGCCTCTGAAAACCCACTGGAGGGTCAGCTATGGGTGAGTTCCGACTCTATGGTACACAACAACAATATTCTGTGATAAACCTTGGACACACACATGAAAAGAACTAAACAACATTCTGAGCTGCTCAAACTAGGTGCAGCAATAGATGCATAAGTGACTAGAATCCAGTGAGCAGCATTGAGAATAAGAGTGTCTCATTGCATCTCTACTTGACCTTGATTAAGTTACACTATTCCTTAAAGCTCCTTTGTCCTCATTTATAAAGTAAGGACATAAACAGCACACACTGCATACAGTATTGTAGACACTAAATGATTTGATGAATGTAAAGTTTTTACTATGGTGTTGGATACCACAGTAAGTGCTTAACAAGTCTTAGCTACAGCTATTAACATTAAGTGCAATGTTGGAAGAACCCACAGGAGTAAAAGGAGCAGTGGTAGCAAAAAAAAAAAAAGAAAAGAAAAAAAATATTTCTGTTTGCTTATATCAGACGTTTAAGGATGAAGGAGTTATTTGTGTGTTACTTTCTGGAAATTGCCATTCAACTCCAATCACTGGTTCATTTAATTTTTATTGAGCTTCATGTCTGTCTTTGTCCATAGGAAATGCAACAGTGAACAAAGAATAGGTAACGTTTCTTAACTACAAGGAAAACTCCATGCATTTAAGGCCAACTTCAGTATGTGGGCAAGATCCATTTGAGCAAGAGGGACATGTTTCTGAGTTTCTCCTTGCCGCTTCTATTAAAAATCTTGGCACACTCTGATGGAATAGTCCATAAGGACTCGTCCTGCTAACTCAAACTCAGAGCCTGTCTGGTAAGTCAAATCCATCAGTGATTCCACAGAAGAAAGATGAGAAATCTCCTTTCATGTGATTTGTAGCCTCTGAAAACCCACTGAGGATCAGCTATGAGTTGATTCTGACTTGATGGCAATGAGATAAGAAATAAAGGCCCAAAAGATTCAGTGGCCACTAAGCTTTGAAGAACTAGATGGAATTTTATACAACTGAAAATTCTATTTCAGAGAACTCCCCATAAAAATGCAACATATAACCTTCAATTCAGGTGGGCTTGATATTCAGCTGGGATGCCCTGGCCTAGCAGTACTGGTTATTAAAGTATTAAATTACTTCCATATTGGTTGGTATTATGATTACTGCCCTAAGCTCTCTAATGCTTTCCTGCAAGCTTGGCCACACGTAGTCCTCATTCATTCCTGCTTCATCTGTGACCAGCTATCAAGCCGACCTCAGGAGGCTCCCGAGTCTGCTGCTGAGCTGAGGCAAATATCCATTCTAATTCTTACCGGTTTAAAAAAATATTTTGAGGATCATCCTTAATCTGGGAAGAGCTTTGTAGAAATTTATATCTATCCAAGGGTATTTGTTACTATATATGTGTTTATTTTAAAAAGTCTAAAAACCAAACCAAATGGACTGCCACCCAGTTGATTCTGACTCATCAGGGGGACTCTCTATCAGGTTCTCGGGCCGTAAGCCTTTGAAGGAGACCGCCTGTCTCTCTCCCTCAAAGCGACTGGAGGATTTGGACACTTTGGCTGGGAGTTCTGGTGCCTGCTAGTTGCTGTTGTTTTTATGTACTATCTAGTCAACTATACCTCCCAGTGACCCTCTGAACAATCCTCTGAACCTTATCCTATCCTGAGCCCACCTCACCGTCTCAGATATATCTGTCCCCATTCAGTGAGGAACTACACTGCCAACCCAAAGACACGCAGTTCAAATCCACCAGCAGCTCTGCAAGAGAAAGATGGACAATCTTCTCCTAGGTTACTTATTACTGTGGATAACCTCTTAGAGGGAGAGTCAGCATTGAGTTAGTTCCAACTTGATGGTACACAACCACCAACCCCCTTCGGTTAACAGTGCCACATACAATGCACAAGGCCACCAGAACTCCTTAAACAGGGACATGAGGCCCATATTTCTAGTTAATTTCTTTTTTCTTTTGTTTTGAAGAATTAACTTGGTAACAGCTCTTTCAGCATGAGTCACAGAGAGTTTGATCCCCAAGGGTTTCCAGAGTACTTGGCAAAGGATATTAAACATACTATGGATTTCCAGAAGAATGCACAAACGTTTCATAGGAGAAGAAAAGCTTCTTAGAAGTGAGGCATGGCAAGACATCATCTTGGTTTATTCCGGATATAGTGGGAGAGACCAACTGCTGGAGGAGGAGTTACTCGGTGAAGCAGCAGGTCAGCAGAAAAGAGGGAGACTTTCAATAAGGACAGACGCCATGGCTGTGACAGTGTGCTCACACAAAGCAATGACTGCGAGGATGGTGCAAGATGGGCCCAGTGGTTGATCCGGCATACGTGACGTTGTGAGGAGTCAGAGGCCACTTGATGGCACACATAACAAATTTCAGAGTTGGTGATAAATACTTCCTCAGCCATAAAAGGACAAATACTGCATAGTGGGGAGAAATTGTGAAAAGAGGAGATAAATAATAAACACTGCATTTGAACAAATAAGGGAAAGCAATGTTTTAAAGGAATATATGATTAGGCATTATTTGCATGACAACATTCCAGAGTAAGAGGTGCACAGCAAAGTGGACTGGTGGGGAGGAGGAAGGAAATTGTGTAACAATGAATGAATTGTTTTAAGAGAAGAGTGAACTGGGATGGGGGAGGGGAGGGAGGAAAATGTGCAACAATGAATGAATGGAAATTAAAGTTGTATGTAAATTTTAGCTGAAATCAAAATAATAAATTGCTTTTTCCAAGTCGCTGCCAAGTTGTGCAGAGGTGGACGCCTGGTGTGTTCAAGATTCCACTCCACCCATAACCCAGCGCCATGGCCGAGGAAGACATTGCTGCTGGAGGTGTAATGGACGCTAAAACAGCTTTACAAGAGGTGGTAAAGACCGCTTTCATCCACAATACGCGAGCATGTGGAAACTGTGAAGCTGCCAAAGCCTTCGACAAGCACCAAGCCCATCTTTGTGTTCCTGCATCCAACTGTAACGAGCCGATGCATGTCAAGTTTGTGCTGAACACCAAATCTACCTGATAAAGGTTAATGGTAATAAGAAACTGGGGGAGTGGTTAGGGCTCTGAAAACTGACCGAGTAGGAAAGCCCCACAAAGTAGTTGTTAAGGATTATGGCAAAGAATCCCATGCCAAGGATGTTTCTGAAGAGTATTTCAAATGTAAGAAATGAAACCAACAAAGGACTTGGCATATTAAAAAAAAATAAAAATTATAAAAAAGAAATACCTTAATTCCTCTTTTAAAAACAAAATATGTAAACCGATATTTAAGAAAACAAACAGTATATTTTTTTTAAAGAACCAGGCTTACTTGTCAGAAAAAGACTTGTGGTACCCCTGAGACGTTGTTGTTGTTAGGTGCTGTCAAGTCGTTTGCAACTCATAGAGACCCTATATACACAGCCCAAAACCCTGCTCTATCCTGTGCAAATCTCACTGACTCTGACACACCCACCTGATTACACAAGTCAGTGAATCAATCCACCTCATAGATGGTCTTCTTCTCCTGCGCTGTCCCTCTACCCTCCCAAGCATGATGTCCTTCTCCAAGGAACAAGTCCAAAATATGTCAGATGAAGCTTCAGGATCCTTGCCTCCAAGAAGCCTGGTTTAACCCTCTCTGGGGTAGAATCCTTGCCTCCAAGGAGAAGCCTGGTTTAACTCTCTCTGGGACGAATGTGTTCATTTTCTTAGCAGTCCATGCTATACTGAATACTCTTCTCCAACACCACAGCTCAAAGACATGAATTGTCTTTCTTTTCTCTCTAGTCATTGTTCAGCTCTCTGATGCATAGCAAGTGATTGCAAAGACCATGATCTGTATCAGGTGCACCTTAGTCTCCAGAGTGACACCATTGCTCTTCAGTACTTTGGAGAGGTCCCTAACAGCAGACTCTCCCATCGCAATATGTCTTTTAATTTCCTGGCTGCTGGTGCCAAGAGTGCTGACTGTGGCACCAAGCAAACGAAAGCTGTGAACAATTTCAATCTCTTCACCATCCATCCTGAGACTATAGTCCTTACATATTCCAAATCTGAACCTGAACTCACCTCTGGGATTCAACCTTCAGGCAAAGGATAATAGGATTATAAGGTAAACAATAATACCAAGGAGGTATATACTCCTTAGAATAGTTAACCAGTTGAGATTAAAAAAAGAAAGTAGCATTTACCAAAAGATAAAGCTTAGAAGCCAGAAAAGCATACAAATAAAGGAGGGATAGCAACTGTAAACATAGGAAATAAACAGGAAGAGGGCTATATTGTGGAGGCTGCAATCAGTATCAAAGCAAACCATATGTGAAATGTTGCATGAGAAAATCAATTAGCTCTAGAAATATTTGCTCAAATTACAATAAACTGTTAAACAAGAAAATATTACAAAGTCCACAGCAGCCCACCCAAGAAGATGAGTTGATACTGTGACTGCAGCAATGGGCTCAGGTGCATCAGAGATGACGAGGACAGCCCAAGATAGAACTGCGTTCAGATCTGTTGTTTTCAGGCTTGCTCTTGGACTTGATGGACCCTAACAACAGCAACAAGTCATCCAACATTTTAGACAATTTAAAAAAAAAATTATTTTTATTATTTTGTGTGTGTGTACCCTCAAATCGGATCTGACTGGTACAGGAGGAGACTGCCCCTCCTTCTCTAGCAGAGCATCTAGTGGATTCAAACCACGTACCTCTGAGATTGCAGCGCAGTTTATTGTCACTCGGCCACCAGAGCTCCCTTAGACATTTTAAACTCACACACACACAAAAATGTTCCATCCATTATGGAAAGTCGGGTGGCAATACAGAAAGAGTCAGTTCAAATATACTGTGAACACAAATTTTCCAGGGCGATTTTGGAGAGCAACTTGAAGCAACAGAACATTTTCTGGATACTTTGTAGTGTAGTCTGCAGGAAGATGGGCTGTTAACCCAAAGGCTGTGCTCTTCCAGCAGTTCGATTCCAGCAGCAGATCCAGGGAGCAAGATGGGCATTCTCCTCTTGTGTGAATTACATTCTCTTAAAACTCACTGGGACATCAGCTTGGAGTTAATTCTGACTCAATGGTAACAAACTGAGTTGTTGAGTTTATAATAATAGAATTTTTGTTTAATTAAACTCTTCAAGATTATAAAATCTCCACCTCTTTTATTATGCCATAGTATAAAACAGGAAATCAGTGTGTATAACTGTGGAACTGAAAACTCTCAAAAGATGAATTAGTGAGCATACAATTAATTTTACTTCATTCTGCTTGGTTACGTAGTTCAAGTGACAGCCTGACTCAATGTGAATAACAGTTATTACTCAATTAGACAACATGGAATAGAGGCCATACAGCTTGGAAGGTTGGTGGATCAAGGATTTTGGGAGAAAGGTGACTGACTGAAGCTGAGCTTTACCATTTACTTACTGACCTATGACCAAATTTAGAAAAAAGTGCCACTGCGAATCACCACAGGGAGCTTTGGTAGCTTAGTGGTAAACTATTGCTCTACCAACACAGAGGCAGTCAGTTTGAATCCACAAGCTGTTCCATGGGAGAAAGATGGACAACTAAGCCCTGTGCTATTTATTTCCTGTGAAAACCTGGTAAAGGGAGTACTACTAATACTAATTGATGGTACATACAGCAACAAGCACCACCACTGCAGACTTCAAATTTGTTCTCAGTGGGAATGCTTATGAACCAAATTGATAGCTGCACAGAGAGATAGGGTATGCTCGCTGACCACCCTCTCAAAGTATCTTTTTCTTTATGTTCTTTTTATGTAAGTGCAGAAACTTACAACTGTATCTCTTTTTTAAAAATCCCATAAACTTCAATTCAGCGCTGCTTTTGAAAATGTCTAGACTATTTCAGTGACTTTTATGAGGCTTGATCATCCTTTGGACGCTGCTATCATAGAAGTTCATATCTGAAGTCTAAGATCCTTCAGGGAAGACTAACTCCATTACAGGGTATAGATGGAAGAGATTTGAAAGAAGTTCTATGAATTATTCCTCCAAGTTACAACATTTTTAGAGAATGGCTTTCCAGTTGATGGTTAAATATATTTCTGCAAAAACCATAACTGAGCAGCTGTAAGTATGAAAAGTGTCAGAATTAGAAGTGTCCTTAGGTGTTATCAAGTCCAGTCAAATTAACTCTAGAAAAACCTCTACCTGAAGTATTTAAAATAACAAATTTAGTTCACTGTATTCTCTATTTATAATAAATTTCAAATAACTAATATTATTTTTAAAAATAAAAGCAAAATTAACCCACCATGAAATTAGCCATTTCAATGTAGACCATTCAATGCATTTAATATACTTACCTTTTCATCACTCCACTTTGCCCTCTTCAGCCCCTGGGAACCATAATTTGAATACCTGAACATTAACACTAATTTGCATTGTCTCTGTGTATAGAATTACTGACTGTAGTTGCTTCATTAAAAATGGAATCACATAGTATGTGTGATCTTTTGTGCGGCATTTTTCACTTGTTATTGTTAGGTGTCATCCAGTTGAGTATGACTCATAGCAACCTAAAGAACAACAGAACTGAACTCTGTCCTATGTCATCTAAATCATCTCTAATACACTTGAGCTCATTCCTGCAGTCATTGTGTCAATTCATCTCATTGAGAGTCTTCTTCTCTTTTGCCTACCCTCCACTTTTCCAACAAGATGTCCCTTCCCAAGAACTTTGAGGTGTTGTGTTGGGAAAGAGCACTGAACATCCCATGGACAGCCAAGAGAACAGACAGATATGTCTTGGAGAGGGTGCAGCTGGAGTGCTCTTTGGAGGCAAGAATGATGAGGCTTCACCTCACATACGTGGGCATGTGACTAGGAGGTGCTATTCCTTCAAGTGGAGGGTCAGCAAAGGAGAGGAAGATGCTCAACCAGGTGGACTGACATGTTGACTGCTGCAATGGACTCTTGTGTGTCAGGAAGTGTGAGGATGACACAGGACAGAACAGGGTTCAGGTCTTTTCTTCATAGGGTTGTTATGAGTTGTATTTGACTCGACAGCACTTAACAAGAGGAGTACAAAAGTAAATGAGTGGAAATTTTATAATCTTTGCCTCCAAGGAGCATTCTGGCTTTCCTTTCTGCAAGACATGTCTTGGTATACTCTCATAGCCAGCAAAAAACAGTTTCCCAAGTCAGTCAGATTTAGGACAACCTCATCTGTGGTACAACAGAAACTCGCTGCATAAGGTTCTTAATGGATAATTTTTCAGAAGTAGATCAGTACATTTTTCTTCCACGGTGCTCTTGGTGGACTTAAACCTCTAGTATCTTTTCATTAGCAACAGAGAATGTTAAAAAGAAATTAGTAAAATAAAGCAAAATCAAAGTTCTCCTCTTCATCCTCTAACCTTTCTTCTCCTCATCCTTATTTTTTTTTAAAGTTAACATAATTTAACCTCCCTCTCATCAAATTGAGAGCTCTACAAATCACATCTTTTTCCTCTTTATAATTCCAACAATACCTATTCTTTCCTGAGATGTCAGAAGAATTCAAAATATTAATTTTTTTCTGAGTAGTTGAGTAGGTAGAAGAGTGGGTGGGTGGATGGGTAGAGATGCTAGCTTCACTCTCCTCTAGTTAGTCTCTTTGCTTTGTTTCAAAGAGGTACAAACACACACACGCACACACACACACACACACACACACACACACTGGCTACTCATAAGTGTTAGACCTAAACAAATAAACAAAAAATCTTCATTCTGTCAAATAGGAAGCAACTCACAGTTGATCCTCCAACAGGTTTGCCAAGGCTGTAAATCAAATAAGAAGAGATTTACAGAGGCTCAGGAGAGGATCTTTCTCCCATGGAACAACCGGTGGATTCAATTTGGCAGAAAAGTTTTTGGATTAGTAGTACAACTCCATGAGATTACTCCATCAGATCTTACAGCTGCCCCAGAGACAGTTCCTCCCTGGCTCTTCCCTCTTGAGCAAGCGTATCTGTGGCTTTAATTATGACTCTCCACACTGATGGGTCCCAAATTAATAACTTTTATGCTTAGACCCAATGACAAATCAATCTAAGTGCCAGTAGATGTCTCCAGGGAGCTCTGGTGGCCTAGTGGCAAGAAGCTGAGCTGCAATCCCGAGGCCTGTGGTTCGAGGCCACCAGCTGCTCCATGGGTGGAGGATGGGCAATCACCTCCTGTGTGATCAACTGACTCCAAAAACCCACCAAACGTTCAGCTATAGATCAGTTCCAACTCAACAGTACATAATATAACCCAACAGTAGATATTTCCAGAGAGGTCTGGCAGTGTCATCTATAGAGATTTGTGCTGCTAAACCTGAGGCCTTGTGTCTTAAGCAGTTTGAAATGACCAGGGGCTCTGCATGAGAAACCTGAGTGGTCTTTCTTCCTTTAAGACTCACAGCCTTAGAAACTAAATGGAGGGTCATTATGAGTCAGAATTGAAAAGCAGTGAGTGAGTGAATGAACGAGTAAATGAGTAAATGAATGAGTAAATTCTTCTACTTGGTGGATCATAAATATCTCATACTTTCAATTTCCAAAATACTACTCATTATCCTCTCCCAAGTAAGTTATGACATCATATTCCTTCAGTCCAAAACTATTTAACTCCAAGCCCATACTCCATTCTTCCTAACTTGGTATGTTCACTGCATTCACCATCTCACTGTGGTAGCTCCACCACACATCAAGTCTTTTAATCTGAACACCTTGGAATCATCCTAGAATTTTACATCACAATTGTTGTTATGTACCGTTGAGTCATAACAAACCCACAGCTGACCCTCTGATGGGTTTTCAGAGAAAATCAATCACATGGGAAGAGACTGCCCCACTTTCCCTCATGGAGTGGCTGGTGGATCCCTCCCTCATGTCTTTGAACTGGCAGTGCAACTCTTGACCACATGGCCACCAAAGTCCCTTGCTATATTACCAAAATTTAATTCACCACCAATTTCTCTTGAGTTTTGCTTCCTAATCTCTCCCAACTTCCCTGTCTCCACTACCACTACCGTAGTCCAGACCTTCAACATCATACATGATGTGAATTAGTGCAGCAGCTTCTAACCAGCCCCATTCTGGTTAGCCCCTCCCATAGCAATGTAATCATCAGATCATTCTCTACAAATTGAAAAGCAATCAAATTCTTCTCTCAAGAGCTGCCAGTGACTCATTAAAAACAGTTAGATTAATTCAAAATTACTGACCAATTGCCACTGAGCTATTTCCAACTCATGGTAACCTTATGCACATCCTAAAACTAGGCTCCACTAGGTTTTCAATTCTTTCTCAGAAGCAGATAACAAGGCCTTTCTTCCAAGTCTTCAGCCTTAAGTTAGTACACAAGCTCTTAATTGTTTTTATAATCAAAGGTCTCCTCTAAATTCCTTAGCAAAGTTTATAAAGTACTTTAAAAATGGGGCCATCACTCACTTGCCTTCCCAAATTCTCCTCATTTGTTTCACACTTCAGGGATAGTAAACATACTGGATCTCAGATACTCCACTTTTTTTATTTATACGCTTATTTTCCTCAACCTAGAATGCCCTTCCTCACCTTCACCACCTAGTCAACTCCCATAAATCCTTCAAGAGCCTGAACATGGAAAGTTTTCTCTCTGCAAATGTTTCTTCACTACCCTTTCCCCAAAACAAGGGCAGTCCTTGTCCTCTTTGTTTTGCAGTTGCTGTGTCTTGTGCCTACTTCCTATCTTTACGGCATGTGCCATGCTCTTTTAATGACCTGTTCAGATGTCAGCCTCTTGTATGTGATCAGGCACTCCTTAAAGCATGGCCTATATCTTTTTCATCTTTCTATTCCAAAGCCTGGCACACCCATGTTATAAAAGGAAGAAGGGGAAAGTGAAGAAAATGTAACATTTCCAGAAGGCATGCATTTGTACAGCTTGTGTCAGCACTCTAAGGATACATTAAAGAGCGTTGCTTAATATAGAGCCCATGTGTTTCATTCAATTAATGTAAGGGAATCCCACCTTCATAAATGGTAACATACTCTTAAGCTGGGCTGACAGATCCCTGCCCATTTATTTCTTTAATTAAAACTCTTTGCCTTGAGGTTTGTGGTGCATCTTAGCAACCACTAAATAGATCAAAATACAGACAGTATTATTTTAGATCTCCCCCTTTACCTAAAGAATGCTAATTAGCTCACAAAAATAACTGATGAGTTTCTTATTAAAATAAAAATTAACACTATATTTGTACCTATTTTATGGCCTGCTGCTGTATGTAGTAAGACCAAATCTGAGGAAGCAAAACTATCTTTAGTACTGAAATTACAAGAGATGGATAAATTTGTTGTTATTATGTGCCTGACTCATAGCTGACCCTCCAGTCAGTTTCCAGAGGCTGTAAATGGACGAGAGGAGAATGCTCATCTTTCTCTCTAAGAGCAGCTGGTGGATTTTAATCATGCACCTTTAGACTGACAGAGCAATTCCTTATCATTAATCCACCTTGAAGAAAGTTGTTATTGTTGATTGCCATTGAGTCAAGCATGAATCATAATGTCCCTATGAACAAAAGACCTGAAACTAAGGTCTATTCTCTTCCCAATGACCCATGTCAGACCTGATTTATAACAGTTTTGCTATGCAATATTTGTCCTTTTGTGACTGAGATATTTCAATTAGCATGAGTTCCCCTTTATGAAGTTGGCAAAAGTCAGACGTGGCCATTCCCCTGAGGACCTTGCCTTTTTATAGTTATTGACTGATAAAACTCATGGTTGCTGAAGGGTGGGGTTATTATAGCAATTTCTTAAAATAGTAATGAAGTCTGACCCACTGACTGACTCTTCTTTTTACTTGAATACTCACAGATCATTGTAGGGCTATTGGTCATGTCTCAGGAAATAGTGGGATTCAAAGAGAAGGAAATATGGGGATGAGTTGGTGGAATAATCAGAATGCACACAGTATCTACCAGTCAAATCTGCCATTTTGTGTGAGTGTAGCTTACAGTGCTCCCAAACTATTGCAACAGAGCATCAATGATCACTAGATAATTGATCACAACAGATATAAAGGATTCTCAGAATGTGACAATACAAAATGAGCACATGTTGTTGACAAAATGGCACTGAAACACTTGTTACAGGGTTGCCACAAACCTTCATTATGTAAAAAACACAATGAAAAGGCAGTTTATTGGGCTTGGGATTTTTATTTTCACTGCATTCTTTTTTATAACATCGTGTCTCTTCTGAGATAACAAATTAGAGGATACATAAATAAAATATAACACACAGTGGAAAGAGAAGTTGTAAGTTCTCAAAAAATACGTCATCTTGAATCCTCTTGCTGAACTATGGGAACTGAAAGAATCATTAAATTCTCTTGGACTTGGAGTAATCATGTGGTCAATCTAATCACTGACGTGTTCACATCCAAACCTGGCAATCATGACAACAAATGGTTTAAACACTGACTGACTTGCACTATTACTTGAGATGGTTCTTGGAGAAAGACATCATGCTTCCATGGGATGAGAGAGTGCAGGAGAGGAAGGCCCTGGATCAGATGGATTGATTCAGTAACTGGGGTAATGGGGCTCAGTGTGTCAGAGACAGTGAGCTTTCCTCCAGATAGGGTGGGATTCAGACATAAGATTACTCTGAGTCCCAGGCAATTCAATGGCACACAACAACAACAACAACAACAACAACAGCAGCAGCAGTATGGAATGAACATAGAGCTCTGGGCATGACATGAAGAACAAGGAATCTGCTCCTATGAAGAAGTAAATAATTTCTAAACAAGTATATCATGTATTAGATCTCAGGCTTTCCCTCCTGATAAATTATACTTTATTTGGCTTCTTTCAGGCTTCACTTCCTTCATCTATAAAATGGAGGTATGTAAACTCACCGAGTTTCTAATAAGAGTCTTAGTCGCAAGAAATTTTTAAACTATTAAGTTTTCTATTTCTAAATTACAGTGCTGTAGATATTATATTACTAAAAGAAACTATGATAAGAAATTGAAAGGCGTTATGTCCAGATAGATGGATTGTTAAATATAAAATTCAGGATATTCAGTTACATTTTAATCTCAGATAAACAGCAAATATTTTCATGTATCTCAAACAATATTTGGTATATACACATACTAAGAAAGTTCATTTTTTATGTGTTAAGTTGTTTGCAAAATCCTTTCTTTTTATTCATTATATCTAACAATTTTAGTTGTTTTTCTTTCTCCTTTGTCTCTTAAATTTGTTTTCTCTATTTTTCTGTATTACTTATCCATTCTATGAAGAACAAAAAAACCCTTGAACTTTTACAACAGCTTTAGTTTGACAGAACTGACTTTGTTGTTGTTAGGTGCTATCAGGTTGACAAAATCTAGTGACTCTATGAATAATATATCTGAACTAGACCCTATTCTCCTAATCTATGCCATACTGAAGCCCACTACTGCAGTCACTGTTAATCCCTCCAGTTGAGGGTGTTCTCTCTTTAACTCTCTACCTTTCCCAGGATTATTATGTCTTTTCCCAAGAATACCCTTCCCCATTTTTCCCCGGTGGACAACATGCCTAAAGTACGTGAGACTAAGTTTCACCACCCTTGCCTCTAAGGAGGATTTTGGTTAAACTTCCTCTAATACACATTGTTTTTTCCTTTTGGCAGCAGATAGGGCATTCAACACTCTTTATCAACAACACAATCCAAAGGCATCAGTTCTTCTTCATCTAGTTTTCAGATGCACAGAGTGTGCTTGAAAAGATGATGGCTTGTGTCAGATACACCTTAGTGTCTAAGCTGACATCCTTGCTAGCATGTTAAAGAGGTCCCTAACAGCAACTTTCTCCCAGTGCAACACGCCTTTTGATATTTGACTGCTGTTGCCATGGGTATAGATTGTGGATCCAAGGAAAATGATATCCTTCAAAAACATCAATCTTTTCTCCATGTCTTAAATTTTCTTCAGTAAATGCTGCTTTACTTTCTGCAAGTAAAGCTGTGTCATCTGTATAATGTAGGTTGTGTAGAGTCTCCCTCTATTTCTAAGAACAACAAATGCTTAAGTGATATATGTATCCTTCTTGAATTAGAAATCAAACACTCTGAAGCTTTATTTACACAAAGTACGTGAACCACCAGTATATACCTCACCTGGGAGCATGCTGCCAACTTCAGAAGCTCAGCCCCTATCCCATAGTTACTATTCAAAATCTGCATTTTAACAACACTCTCAAGAGATTTGTAAGAAATGTTGAAGGAAGAAAAAAGGAAAACTTTCAAACAAATTTCAAGGAGAATCAGAAACTCTATTAACTGATCCTTGGAGCACCAGAAAAAGTCTCTAAGAAAGGCAGAATGTATGCCCTTTATCTCGTCCACCAAGCTCCGGGCTGTCCTGAAGAGCCAACCAGACTAGCACTGAATGGCCCTTGGGGCTCCACTCTCATAGGTTTCTGTGAGAATGATCCTTGGAATTATGGAACATGGTGGCTTCTGCCCCAATTCTACCTCTGATCCCTAATCAAAAGTCATTCATAATAGAAGCACGAGAAACTAGAGGAGGAAGGCTGATGATACAAAAGAAAGGGTTTTATGGATATTATCTTGGAGGGCTTTATTTACCTCCCCATGAATTTGTTGAGATTAACTGCTATCTTTGGATATGACAAAGTGAAGGCTAATAATAATAATAATAATAATAATAATAATAAAATAATGTTAGACATGTAAAATCAACTCTGAATGAAATTCTTAAAATCTTATTACCTAATCTGAAATATTAATATGTAATAAACATGGAAAATTTTGATTAGTTATTATTAAGCAGGGTATGTCCTCTTATGTATTTCATCTAGCCATTTACATAATACTTTGTTTTTAGAATATCCCGAGTTGTACAACTATTGCCACACTCTGAATTTAAAACGTCCTCGCCTTCCCCAGAGAAGCCCTGTTCCTATTAGCATTCGTCCTCTTTCCCACTTCTTTCCAGTCCCTGACAACCAATAAAACGTCTCTGTAGATTTATCTATTCTGGACATTTCATATAAAGGGACTCATAAAATATGGGGTCTTTTGTATCTGGTTTCTTTCACTTAAACTGTAGTTTTCAAAGTTTATCATGTTGTACAATCTATCAATTGTTTTTGTTGTTATTATGTGCCACTGGGTTTCCTGTGACTCACAGCGATCCTATGTACAATAGCTCTAGATTCTGCCCTTTCCTGAGCCAGTCTCAGTGACTCCGAAACACCTAAATCTCACTGCCCGAGGTAGTCAATCTATCTTATCCAGGGCCTTCCTTTCCTGCGTTTCCCTGCCACACTTCCAAGCATGATATCCTTTTCCCAAGACTGGTCCCTCCTGACTATGTGTGCAAAGTATGTGAGACAGAGCTTCAAAATCCTTGCCTTCAAGAGACACGTGGTTTCACCCTCTCCAAGACAGACCTATTTGTTCTCCTGCGGTCCATATGTTCAATAGTCTCCTCCAACACCACAACTCAAAGGCATCAATTTCAATTCTTCTGTCAACTTTAGTCATGGTCAAGTTTTCTGATACACAGCAAGTAATTGCAAAGACTATGGCCTGGATAAAAGGTGTAGTCTCTACACTGACATCATTGCTCTTTATCATGTTGGAGAGGTCTTTGACAGCAGGCTTCCTCAATGCACTCATCTTTTGATTTCCTGATGGCTAGTGCCAAGAGCGCTGATTTATCAATAGTTCATTTCCTTTTGCTATGTTAATTGCTACAATTAGTAAGAAAACTCTTTGTGCCAGTAATTAAATACACAAATTGGAAACATCAAGTCTATGATTTCTTTTTTTTTCATCCATGTGGTGGTGGTGGTAACCAAAAAAAAACCCCATATTGTTAAACTTCCTTTCCTGAAATATCTACGTTCATTTCTAAGAAGAAAACAAAAGGGCAGGTGACCTAGTGGCAAGAAGCTGTGCTGCAGTCCCAAAAGTGTGGGTTTCAAATCCACCAGATGCTCCAATGGAGAAACGAGCAATCTCCTCTTATGCCCGTGGAATCAGATTTGATGGTACACAGTAAGAAGAAAAAAAACAAACCAAAGCCTAAAAAAAAACCCAAAAAACCCAAAAGGGTAGAATTTAAGAGTGACTTAACCCATAAGGGAGGTAAGCATGGGTTTAATTGTGTTTTCTTATTAATCTGTCCCAAAAAAATTCATTGTCACTCAGCCAGAATCAATTCAGAGCTGACCCTCCAGTGGGTTTCTGAGACTGTGAATTGTACAGGAGTAGACTGCCCATTTTTGCCCCTGGCGATGCTGGTGAATTCAGATTATTTTTGGGGTAGCTGCACAGCTTTCTATTATTATATCACCAGAGACAGTCATCACTTATCCTTGTCAGACAGAGATTGCAAATATTTAAGGACATCTTTATTCTGCAAGAAGGTACTATGTAGTTGAGGGTGGGAGGAGAGAGAGATATTCCAGTCATACCTGCAGGCAATATTTTTAGTATGCTGAAAAAAAGCTCAATACAGTTTATTTCATAGGTAAGCCAAACCAATAACAAAATAACTCATGGTTGCCGAGATGGAAGTGACTCCTAACTGACCCTTCATCTGGTTTCAGAAGTTGTAAACTGCATGAGGGGAGGCTGAGGAGTGGCTGGTGGATTCAAACTACTTGCCTTTCTGTGGCCAGCACAATTCCTTACCCACTAGGCCATCAGAGCTCCCTAGACAAAACCAAGCTCATGTTTCCCTTGTTTAGTGGGTAACTAACTGAATACTGGAGCAGGACCAGCACACTACTGGTCATTCCCACCTGGCAGGGAATAAAACTGCATTGAAATAAAACTCAGCTCTAAACTCCTCTCATACTTCATGGATTCTGTAGATGTGAAACACTTACAGATAAAGATATAGATTAATATAGATAACCACTGCCATAAAGAAAACAAAACATCCTCAAACTGGACCAATAAGTACACTCCGCATAAATAGAGAAGAAAAAGATTTAATTTGCCAATGATTTTATCTGACTTGGATCCATAATCGATCTCAGTAGAAGCTGCAATCAAGAAATCAGAGGACATATTGCATTGGGCCAATCTGCTGCAAAGGACCTCTTTAAAGTGCTAAAGAATAAGAATGGTACTTTGAGGACTAAAGCTTTAGTTAATGTATAAAGAAGACTAAAGTAATTGATGCCTTTGTGAGTAATTGATGAACTGTGGTATTTGCAAAGAACACTGAATTTAGCATCGCTGTTGTTAGGTGCCATGGAGTCGAGTATGATTCACTGTGACTCTACAAACAGCCAACCTTAACCTGCCCTGTCCTGTGCCATCCTCATCATCTCTGAGATGCTAGAGAGCACTGCTGAAGTCACAGGGTCAATCCATCTCACTGGAGGGCTTCCTCTCCTCTGACCCTCCATCTTTGTAAGCATGATGTCCATTTCCAAGGAATAGCCTCGCCTTGCTACATGTCCAAAGTAAGAAAGAAGGAGCTTCTGCATCCTTGCCTCCAAAGAGCACCCTGGCTGCACTCTATCAGTTTGCTCTTTTGGCAGGCCAGGGGATATTCATAGATTGCTAAATCAGTCTCAGAAAAAGTGCAGCCAGAGTATTCCCGAGAAACCATCATGGCAGGGTCTTTTCCTTAGTTGGGCATGTTAGCAAAAGAAGCTAGACCCTGAAGAAAGACATCATGCGTGGTAAATCAGATGGTCAATGAAGGAGATGAAGGTGCTTAAAGGGACAGACTGACACACTGTGCAACACTAGGTTCAGTAACAGCAGCAGTTTTGAGGCCGGTGCTGGATGGGCAGTGTTTCATGTTATTTTACATAAAATTGCTATGGATCAGAGCTGACTTATGATACTTAATAATTCATATAATCTAAGAAATATTACACTCATACAACTTAGAACTATACTTATTCTATATTATTCAATGATTAAAATGGATAAACAAGGGGAGAAAACAAACAGATTCATCATGGAGAGGGTTGAACCGGGCTGCTTCTTGGAGGCAAGGATTCTGAGGCTTCGTCTGACATACTTTGGTCATGTTGTAAAAAGAGACCTGTCCTTGGAGAGCAACATCATGCTTGGGAGGGTGGATGGCAGGGGCAGGAGGGGAAGGCCCTCTATGAGGTGGATTGATTCAGGGACTGGGGTAATCGGGATGGGTGTGTCAGAGGCAATGCGACTGGCACAGGATAGAGCAGGGTTTAGGGCTGTTGTACATAGGGTCGCTATGAGTTGCAAGTGACTTGACGGCACATAACAACAACAAGGAATTCTATATAGAAGAGGCTCATGAGAGGATGGCACCAGGAGTTGTCACGCGGGGATATGCCAATTCCAGTGCTGTCACTGCCTCTGCCTCCACTTTCATTAGCTACAGTCTTGTTCTAATCACTCTGTGCTGCAGTCACAGAGAAAGGAAGAGGGAGAGTTTAAGGAAAAAAAAAAACAAACCACAAACAGATGCTTTTCCTCCTCTTCACAAAAAAGTGCTTGAAATCAAAGGTGCTATAAAATAAACTCTCAGTGGCACAGAGACAAAATTTCTCCATCCTACTTGCGGGTTCTGCAGAGAAGAGAGGGTATTTCTGGGGATGTGTGGGCAGGAGAGCCCAGCTCAATCTCCTAGGATTCCTGGTCCTGATTTCACAGACAACACTTCCGCAGAATTGAAAATGGAACAGACTGTGGGATAGCACAAAGGTTTCTAGAGATACAGAATGAGTGACAGGAAATACATCAATCAACACACTGACTGCTCAAGCAAAGTTAGAGACAATTGGTGGTCACACTCAGTTTCCCAGCGGAACCTTCGGCAACTCAATTAACCTCTTTCTGCCACATGCTCATCACTTATAAATTGAGTACCACAAACAATGTAACAGAGATTGCAGAGGGATTTGCTAATAGATGTGAGAAGACAGCTATATGTGTGTTACCTAATCATATTACGTTAACTAGCATAAAATCATAGGGCTACAAGGGACTTCGGAGGTCAATCCAGTCCTTTCACATGGCTACACAATTAAATCAAACCAGAGGGATTTGGTTCGAATTCTTTATAAAAGGTATCTGCATAAGACCATTCCCAGGAAACACAGTGTCACAAGATTCTTCCTTAAATTTATGATGCCCTATTCCTACCACATTAGTATGTCACACTTCTCTTTTTGTGGGAAGGACACCAGCAGCTGCACGAATTCTTAATAGGTGGCTGTATCTCTTCAGAGATCAAAACAGAGTTGCATGAGAGCCTAGATTCTGGAGCCACACAAAGGCTCCCCCCAGACTCCACTCCTTGCTGGCTACATGACTTTGAACAGATTACAGCCAAAGTTCTCAAGCCTCAGTTTCTTTTCCTATTAAAAAAAAAAAACACAAAAAAACCCCATTTGCAACATTGACCCACACCCCCTTTAACACTCTTATCAAAATGAAGTGGGAAAATAAGTCAAACACTTCTTACAGTGCCCAGATCATGGTAGGTACCACACAGATAACATCAGAGTCTGTAACATTAATTATGTAACATTACATTTTAAAACTGATGGAATTTATTCATAAATTCTCTATTTGTGAGTTTGCCTTCTTATTAAAACTTATTTGTAACTCCAGAATTAATACTTGCAGCATTTTCATGGTTATTCATAGACATGTTTAGGATGGAGAAAAAAATAAGCAAACCCAAAAAAAATTTTAGTTCCTTGACAAGCCTGTTCCCCGTTAAGGTTGAACAAGGAGGCTGCTGTGATACTCAGATCTCGTGTCTTGCTGGTAAGGAGTTCCATTAGCTGTCAATCCAAAGACACACGGTTTGGATCCACCAGGTGTCAGTAAGAGAAAGATGGGCAATCTCCTCCTATGACGATTACAGCCTCCTAAAACCTGCTGGAGGGTCAATTAATGGCTCAGTTCCACTCAATGGCAAAGAGTTAGTTAAGGTTACTATGAGTCACAATTAGCTTGACCACAGCACGTTGCCCTGGTGGTCAAGTGGTTACCTGTTAACTGAAAAGTTGGTAGTGACCATTAGCGACTCCAAGACAGAAATATGAGGGAATCTGTTTCTATAAAAATCACGGAGTAGGAAAGCTAATGACGAAGTTCACTCTCTCCCACAGGGTTGCTATGGGTTGGAATCAACTCAGTGCCAGAGGCTAGGATTTTGGGAGTTTTAGTAACTGGCAACTACTGTGGATAATAAGAATCAACTATATTTTTTGGCTGAAGAATGATGATTATTCTAATTTCATACTATTTGCTTTCTATTTGTCACTCCTAGTCTGTTTCTTTTTTCTTTTGCCTTTCCCTCTTCATATACATACAGTAGGTATGGGTTTGGACGGTGTGCCTTTGAGATGGCAGCACAGCTCCTATCACTAGAGCTCCCGGGGAGGACAGCAACCTAATAGAACTTCTAAATACCTGATGATGAGGACTGAGAGTTATAACCCTTGGGAAGGAGGGCTTTAAAAGATACCAAGACCTAACTTCCTTTGATCCTGAAAACAAGCCTGCGTGAAACATAATTATCCCAATTTTGGTGCTTGGATGCAAAGACCCACAGAAGTTAAGAATCTGGCCTGAGGTCTCTGAACACCAATTCTGCAGACCTCCTACTATGTCATGCTACTCTTTTTGTGTCACAAATTTTTTAACCTATCCTTAAAACCCAGTGTTTCCAAGTGATGGTGTATTCTAGTATGAAATTGAAGCTTATAGATACAAAATTAAACTGCAGTGTGTATGCAGTTATGTTGCAATAATAAAGACCCAAAGCTATGCACAGGAAAAAGAGACTCGAATATATAGCAAAAAAGGAAAAGGTAACTAGTTTTAGGTGAAGAATGTTGAGCACATTTTTCTAGATTCAAAATTTCCTTTACTGTACATTGTATGCTTTCAAGGAAATCCTAAGCTCAATGACATATTTATTATCCCTGAAATTCTGCAGACTAGTTTTATAGATGTCAACAAATGTATCTATATAATAGATTTCAACAAATGTGTATGCCGGGGAGTGTGTGTGTGTGTGTGTGTGTGTGTGTGTGTGTGTGTGTGTGTGTGTGTAATCCCTGGTGGCATAGTCTGTAGAGCTGCACTGTTATATGAGTCCAAAGTTGTTACCTCTCAGGTGGTTCGAATTCATCAGCAAGTCAATTGGAGTCAAAGGGCTGGGCAACCTCCTCCTCTGTGATTTACTGTTGTTGTTGTTGTTGTTATATGCCATGGAGTGGCTTCCGACTCATAGTGACTCTGTGTACAATAGCCCTAAACTTTGCTCTATCCTGTGCCAATCTTATTGTCTCACCTGCCCTCACTGGTCCAGTCACTAATCAGTACATCTCATTGAGGGTCTTCTCTTGTGCTGTCCATTCACCCTCCCAAGCATGACGTTCCTCTCAAAGGACTAGTCCTGCTATGCAACATGTCCAAAGTACGTCAGATGAAGCTTCAGAATCCTTGCCTCCAAGGAGCAGCCTGGTCTAATTCCCTCTATGGTGAAGAAACTGAGATTATTAACAGCTTTAGTTTGCTTGGCTCCACAACCAACACTCTTAGTATGAGCAGCCAGGAAATAAAAAGACAAATTGCTTTGGGAAAGTCTGCTGTCAGAAACCTCTCTCTCCATAGGACTGAGAGTAACGATGTCAATCTGGAGGCTAAGGTGCTCCTGATCCAGGAAATGGTCTTTGCAATTACTTGCTATGCTTTGGAAAACTGGACAATGACTAGGGATGACAGAAGGAAAATTGATGCGTTTGAGCTATGGTGCTGGAGAAGAGTACTGAATATACCATTGACTGCTAGGAGAACAAACAAGTTCGTCCTAGAGAGTGGGAGACCATGTGATCTATAGCCTCTGAAAACTCGCTGAAAGGTCATGTATACCTAAGTTTAGAGTAAAACAATTAAATCAATAGCAAGGCAGATCCTTTGAAGGAGATGAGAGAAATCTCTACTTCCCCGGAACCTACAGCTTTCTACTAGCCATGGATAACTCTGCTATCGAGTCAAATTATTGAGGATAGCTCCAATTCTCTATAGATGATGTGCTGAGTCAATAAAAGGAATCGCTTGTAAATTTTGACAGAAAACCAGGTTTTACCCAGAATGGATGCCTTTATATTCAGAGAAGCGAACCAGAAGAAAAAATAAATGGAATTCTACAGCAGATCCTTGGTCCTTAGTTAACCATATTAATCTCTAAAAGAAATCCAGCCTACAATGTCTGCAAGTATAAAACTTTGCAGAGGGTGAAGGTGAGAAGGATAAGATCATTAAGGTCTTCTATAATTCACAACTTTGCTTGCTAAAAGCAAAGAAAAATTTAAATACTTACAAATGAAGTTCAGAGACAACCATCTTTAGTGTGAATTACACATCAATAAAATCCACTATATTTTGCTTTCAAAACAAAGACAGAACATTATATTTTGTTTTAAATATAAAGAAAACAAAAATACACACAACTGGATTGATAAGCAACATTATGATAAATTGAGGGGGAAAATGAAATGGATAAGGATTTCCTTTAATCAGATTCACATTTAGTGTGTAGAGACTTAACAGTCAAGAAATTAAACATGTTATATTGGGAAAATCTGCTGCAAAAGACATCATTAAAGTGTTAAATAGCTACAATGTCACTTTGAGTATTAACGTGGAACTGGCCCAATCCAGGCCATCTTCAGTCATCTCAAAAAGACCTAAACAAAAGAGAATATGTGCCCTGTTTATGGATAGGAAGGCTCATTATTGTGAAAATGACAATCCTATAAAAAGCAATCTACATGTTCAATGCAATCCCAATACAGATACTAAATTAATTTTTCAAGGAGATCAAAAGAGAATTCGTTAAGTTTATTTGGAGAGGAAAGAGACCTCAAATAAGCAAAGCATTTCTGAAAAACAAAAATTAAGTGGGAGGCATAGCACTCCCTGACCTAAAAACATAGCAGTAACAACCAAAACAGTGTAGTACTGTACAATGACAGGCACACAGAACAATAGAACAGAACCAAAAACCCCAGAAATGGTCAAATGATATTTGACAAGGAAATAAAACCTATCAAATGGGAAATGACAATCTCTTCAACAAATGGTGATGGTAAAACTATACTGCTAACTACAGAAAGCTGAAACAGGATCCACATCTCACACCATACATAAAAATCAACTCAAGGTGGATCAGAGACCTGGAAATAAAACCCCAAACCATAAAATTCACAAGAGATGAACTGGGATCAAGATTAGAAGGCCTAGTCCATAGAATAAAGACACTACCAAATACAGCCAGAAATGCATAATCTGGAGAAGATAAAATTGATGAATTGGACCCTCTAAAGTTTAAATCTCTGTGCTTATCAAAAACGTTTTCCAAAAGAGTAAAAGAAAACCTACTGACTGACAACAAACATTTGGCAATATCATCTTAGATAAGAGTCTCAAAACAAAAGTTTACAGGATATTCCTGGGCCTCCAGAAGATAAAGACTGACAATTCAATTATAAAATGGGCAAGAAACATGGAAAGACCTTTCACAGAGGAGGACATCAGTATGGCCAACAGACACATGAAGAGAGGATCCAAATCACTGGCAATAACAGAGATACAAATCAAAACCACAATGAGATATCATCTCACTTCAGTAGCAGTGACAAAGTTTAGCACAGCAGCAAGTAATAAATGTTGGCAGGGATGTGGAAAGATAGGAGCTCTTATACACTGTTGGTGGGATTGTAAAATGGTACAATGGAAGGCAGTTTGGCACTTCCTTAAAAACCTGAACATGGAAATATCATATGACCCGACTATTTCACGGCTTAGAATATATCCTGAGAAAATGAGAACTGAAGCACAAACAGAAACCTGTATAGCAATATTCATGGCAGCATTATTCACCATCGCAAGAACACAGAAACAGCCCAACTGCCCAACCACAATAGAACAAATTAAGAAATTATGGTACATTCACACACTGGAATACTATGAAGCATGCAGGAGCAATGATTTTGTAAATTACTACCTAACTTGGGAGGGACTGGAGAGCATTATTTTAATCAAACTAACTCAGTCTCATAAAGACAAATACTGTATAAGACCATTATCATAGCACACGTATGAGGATCCAAGACAGGGGTGCTTAATCATAGAGTCACATGATTTGATAGGTGGAGGGAAGGACTAGGGAAGGAAAAGGGAAAGATCCAGTGTGTAAAACAATGTATATTAATGTTGTAATAAATAAGGATAAAATAATGTAAAGAACACATCAAACACACGTAAAAGCTAAACTGTAAACAATGAAGGCCAAAGAATAATTGATGTGGTTGAGTTATAGTGTTGGTTAAGAATACCAAATGTGCTGTAGAAGAATACCAGAAGAGGGAGAAAATCTGCTTTGGAATAAATATAGCCAGAACATTCCTTAGAACAGAGGGTGGAAACACTTCTCACCTACTTTGGATACATTTCCTGGAGAAGGACACCATGCTTGGTAAAGTAGTAGATCAGTAAAAAAGAGGAAGACCTTCCAATAAAATGGATTTACCCAGCAG
Source organism: Elephantulus edwardii (assembly GCF_000299155.1). Taxonomy (NCBI): domain Eukaryota; kingdom Metazoa; phylum Chordata; class Mammalia; order Macroscelidea; family Macroscelididae; genus Elephantulus; species Elephantulus edwardii. The sequence goes on from NW_006399792.1 coordinate 17,246,351, forward strand.
CTGTCACAATGGGCTCAAAAAGAGCTGTGGTGGTAAGGATAGTGCAGAGAGAGGCAAAAATCAGGTACAGCAGGTGTGGTATGTGCTCTGGGACTTGACACTGAGCAGTTTTTATAGCCAACTGTGAGATACCATTCAGTAAGTTAAATCTAGTAATTCAGTATTAGAGAGCCTTACTGGGTCAAGGAAGATGGTGTAATCTTCCTCTTCTTAGTGTAGAAAGAAAGAACTGGGGGGAAAAATTACTTAGAGCACATCATAGAACAATTCTCATTAGTGAAAGCAAGGACAGCGCAGATGCAATTTTCAAGTAGTCACATAATATTTAAATAAAATGGGTGTCAGATATTTGGACAGGGAAACAACTCAGTGCTTGTCCTAGGTGCTAATTCCTGAAGATATGCCTGTGGACACAGGACTGAGCGGTGTTTTTTTCTGTTGTACAGAAGGTCACTATGCATCAAAACAAACTCAATGGCACCTAACAATAACCTTATTCACAAAAGGAGAGAGGATATCAGTGGCAGCCACTCTTTGCATGCCAGTTCTTCAGCACCCGTGAAATGTTCTTATATCAGAACAAAATTCTTCCCAGCTTTGGTTTAACCTTCAGGATTTGAAGAGGTCAACCTCAAAAGCTACCTAATATTGTCTCAAGTCAGCCTTACCTTCACAGAGCCCTGTGTTCTCCATGTAGAACTGGGCTCTACACTGGGACAGACATTCGCCGGAGGGTGGACTTGCCCCAGACAGCTGCTCGACTTGCAGTCCTTGTTCAGGATTCTTACACTGAGTACAGTGAGAGGGCTCGGGACCCACACATGTCAGGCATGAGGGATGACAGCCTGCACAAAGGAAACAGAATGCAGAAAATAATGGTAACGATCATGCAGATGTTAAACCAAGGACAGTTCCTCATGAAATGAAAACCACTCAGAAAAGTCCACCAGGGTCATACATCCAGAATGTTCTTGTTTTCCTAGTTTCTAGACAAAGCACAAGGAGGCCTGGTGTCATTGTACATTATGTGCCGGATTACTAACCAAATGCCTGGCTGTTTGAATCTACCAGCTGCTCTGCGAGAGAACAAAGTACAGTCTCCCCTCATTAAGATTTACAGCTTCAGATGCCCGAAGGTAGCCATGAGCCTGAATCAAATCAGTACAAGTGGATTTCTTTGGTTTTGTATACAGCACAGAGGCCATAACAGTATCCACGGAAGGCAAAATGAGGTTGTTGTTAACTGGTGACATTTCTCAGGCCTTTAATGTGTTGTCAGGCTGGATTAAGAAAAAATCGGCCAACTGGACAATATTAGCTTGGTTCTCCAGAGAAACACATGCAGTGAATGACAGCTTAATGTTGTGTTCTTGGTTTTTATTGATTCTAAGAGGCATTCATACAAAGAATAGCACTGTATCTTTTGCAGCAATGGTGGTTATGTTATTATTGCCCACTATGCCATCAACCACTTATCAGAGAGTGATTGGGGAAACAAATTTCTCCTAGAATTCAGACGGAGAAAGGGTGTCTTTCCAGGCCAGGTACTATGTAAGTAGCAATAAGATTTTCACAATTTATCATAATTTCTTGTTTTTCCTGGCAACCTGCGAAAGTCTGAGCCACATTTTAATATCATTAACTCTCTTTTCCTGTAAACATTTCTCTAAATTTAATTCTTCAAAACAGTTGCTGTAGTTTCCCTGTTTTAAATATGATTTCTAGCAAACTCTTTTCTAAGGTGGCCAAATATAAATAAATAAACATTAATTTCACACAAAATGCTTTCTCCCAATATTCTGGTTTCAAAAGGCTCCACCGACTCTGCCCTTCTGACGAGCCCAAAGTTTTCTCTGGCAATTCAGAATTTTCCATTTACTCAGCCCAGAGGCACTGCTGGAGATTCTTGGGTTTGCTTAGCAGCATCATTAAGAAAAAGAAGTTCTTCAGGGAAAAATAAAATGAAGGTGAAGAAAAACATTCGCAAGTCCAGGAGAATGGAAAAAGGAAGAAATGAGTTTTGTTTCACTGTATCCTACATGAGACCATATTGTTCTCAAACAAGGTCAGAAAAGGTTGGGGTGTTTTCACAAATACTCCAATGTAATATTTCAGGCAGTCGCTTCTCAAAAGAAGTGATGTATATAATGTATAGACGGATCAATAAGAGACACAGGAGGACGGCTAGACTGAAAAGTAGCATCATTGGAAAAAAAATGAAATTTACGTCTTTATGATGGAAATGTCTGCTAACAGCATCAATGGTGCAAAGAATACCTTTGCAGACCCCCTGGTCTGGGTAGTAGTCTTCTCCACAGGTGGGCAGACAGCGGCCTTGAAGCAGGATGTTCGGGTGTGGACATGCTGTACAATGAGAGGCCAGGGGTCCAGAGCAGCTGGCACACAAGTCATGACAAACTGAGGAAGAGAATGATAGGAAAACCCAATGGGGCAGCTGACTGAAGAGCCCAGGTCATGGCTAGGCACTTCATGCCTTCAGAACCCTTCTATGAATTCTAAAACCTTCTTCGTACACAAGGAGCTCTGGTGGCCTAGTTAGTAAAGGAGATGTGCTGCTGACTCAAAGACACATGGTTCAAATCTACCAGCTACCCCTTGGGAGATCGATGGGCAATCTCGTGAGTAATTGACATCTTCGAAAACTAGCAGTGAATCTGTTCCAATTCAACAGTACAAAACAACAATTTCAGATACAACACTAAAGCAAGTGTGTGTCGGGGGGAACTGTTGGGAACTGGTTACATTGTCAGAACTGCCACAGAGCCCCTTTGTTCATCTCTACCTTAGGTTCAATCATTATTACTGCAGGCCGGCTGTTGTCACTTTGATGCTACCATGGCAATCCATGCGTGTCAGTGGAGACCTGTTCTCCAGATGGTTTTCAATGGTCACTTTGTCAGAAGCAGGTGACCATGTCTTTTTCTAAGGTGCCTCTGAATAGACTCAAACCTCCAACCTTTCAGTTAGCTGTGAGAAGATGAACTGTTTACATTTACTCATAGACTGGCCTACCTTTTTCAGTGCTTGTATTAGTTATTTTGCACATAGTGTCAATTGTCATCCTCATAACAACACTGCTGCTGTTTTGTTAGATGTCATCGAGTCAGCTATGACTCATAACAGTCCTACGTATGAGATCATGAAACACTGCCTGACCCTGCGCCATGTTCACAATCTCTGTTGTGCTTAAGTCCATTGTGGTCAATTCATCTCACTGAAGGTCTTTCTTGTTTTTGCTGATTCTCTACTCCTCCAAGCATGATGGCCCTGTCCAGGGAATGGTCCCTTCTGGTAAGATGGTCAAATTATATAGATAATGCCTCACCATTCTTGCTTCTAAGGAGCACTTTGCTGTTGTTGTTGTTGTTACTGTGTGTCACAGTAAAAACTGACTCATTGCTGACCCTCCAGCAGGTTTTCAGAGGGAGTTAATCACACAGGAGGAGACCGCCCATTCTTCTCCTGCCGAATAGCTGGGAGATACAAACTATGTGCTTTTGGAATTGCAGTGCAGCTTCTTACCACGAGGCCACCAGAGTTCTCTAAATGAGTACTGAGAAGCTATACAATATTAATGGGGAAAAGGAGCTTTGGAAGATTAAAATGTGCCCACAATCACAGAGCTCAGTATTTACAGTTCTAGAATATAGCAGTAGCACATATTGTTGTAACAGGAAATGTGGAATGTTCATAAGCCTGGTTTGGGAACCCTGGGAATTCTGTCCAGCTCATCCACTCACTTCTATGTTCTGCCTCAAGTCTGGATTCCGTCTCCAGACCTAATTTTCTTGATACATACAATATGGGAGATTGAACGCAATGATTGTGTAAGATCTTCCAGTTTTTCCTTTCATATGGTTCTAAGTAAGGATTACTTTAAAGACCCTACCCACCACACAGGACAATGTTAGGAACCCATCTCCACTGCTCTGGCCCTAAAAGATGACAGTGGAACACCTCTTACTTTAAGAGATAAAGGAGTGCTCATGATAGAGACTATGACAGGGCTAGAAACAGGAGTCAGAAGCAGATTCTGATGGAAATATGACTCTGAAGAAGGAAGACACTGGTCATGAGCTGAGAGTGGGGAGACAGGATGAGAGCTGGGGGCAGGGTGCTAGAGAAGGAGGAAAAAAAGTGGGTGAGTACAATACCAGGAGACTAAGGGGAGGTGCATGAAGAGATACAAAGGACAGGGCTAGACAGAACAGTCACTAAGAACAAGCATGGAGGTTTTTTGTAGAGGAGGGACAAAGAATCCCAGCAGAAATGAGTTACCAGGGTTCCCTGTGAGGAGAGACAGTCAAGTATATGGGAGTTGGAAACTTCCAGTCTCAAATGAAGGGAGCTCTGGTGGCCTAGTGGCAAGAAGCTACACTGCAATCCCAGAGGTATGCGGTTCATATCCACCAGGTGCTTTGCTTGAGAAGGAAGGAGGGACAATCTCCTCCTGTACCAGTCAGATCTGATTTAACAGTACACACACACACAAAAATAAAATTAAAATTTTTTTTAAAAAACAAAAGTCTCAAATGAGAATGTTTAATACTTTAGGTTGTTCAAGTCTAAAAGAACCAATATGAAAGATTTATATGAAACCATTTCATTGCTAAGAGTCTTCCATTTTTCTCTCTATCAAAATATTTTTTGTCTTTTATTTTACTTATGGGGTTATATTTGCCAAGTTGCTAACAGAGGTTGGTAGTTGGAATCCACTGGCCACTGTACAGAAGATAGATAAGGCAGTCTGCTTCCATAAAGACTGACAGCAATGAGTTTGTCAGAGTTACCACTATGTTTATAAATGTCTTCTTCTAAGCTAAGAAATGATTGTTCCTTAGCTACTATTGTATATACACTGTATATAGCTACAATCATATTCATTACTGTGAAGTCAGGAATGATTCATAGCTGACCCTCCAGAGGGTTCTCAGAGACTGTAATTGCATGGGAGGAGAATGCCTATCTTTCTCCAGAGAAGCTTCTGACTTACCTACTAGGCCACCAGAGCTATAATCTTAGCAGTAATGTATAAGCATACATATAGGGCAATAAGAGAATCTTAAATATATGCTTGACATTAAAGAAAATGAAGCAAATGGTCTCTAATTATGATTGATATACACAAGCCCTTCATTTAATCACTGTAGTCCCCCAGCACCCACCCATAAAACCAACACCAAATTCATATAGCTTCCATGATGAAAAAATTATTCCTTTTAACCTATCTTACCATTGTGCACAGAAATACCCAGATGGCAGGAAAACAACATCAAATGCAGTCAAACATGTATGAAATGCTTTTTGATGATGACGTTAATGGCTAATAATAACTCTTACCTTTGCATCTACCGGTGGCATCATCATAGTACCCACCAGGGCATTCAGAAATGCATTTTCCGTCAAGCAACACCGTCTCATCAGCACAGGTAAGACATCTGGGACTATCAGGGCCACAGCTCTTGCAGGATTGTTCACAAGCTAAGAGGGAGGAAAATCCATTAGAGAAAGGTAGCAATAAGCAAAAGGAACAAGGAATCAATTCTTAACAACGGGCACTGTTGATATCAATACAATAGGCCTCATTCTCTGGTGGTTTGGCTGAGTTACTTCTAACATTTCCTGAACTATAAAAAAATGATGTCAAGAGATTATAAGAGGTTATCTCAAGGTGGAAATATTATCTGTAATTTAGAGAAAGAGCAAATATTTTAGTCTATGCTCTGATGGCCTAGTGGCAAGAAGCTGCATTGCAATCCTGAAGGCATGTGGTTCAAGGCTACGTGGGGGAAGGATGGGCAATCTCCTCTCGTGCAATTAACTGTCTCTGAAAAAATGTTGAAGAGTCAGCCATGAGTTGGTTCAAACTTGATGATACACAACAACAATGTATTTCATGTGCTGAGTATTTTTATTTACCATGTGCTATATTTTTATTCCATCACTCGTGTTAGTTTGCCAATTGACAAAAGTATAATAGAGAAACTGGTGAAGTTGTCAATGATCTAATATTAATTGGATCTACAATCAGCACCCAAGGCAGCAGCAGTCTTGAAATTAAAAGATGTGCTTCATTGGGAAAATCTGCTGTGAAGCCCTTCTCCAAAATGCTAAAGAGCAAGGATGAATGTTTCAAGACTGAGGTGTGCCTGATGAAAGCCACTGCATTTTTTAAATAATATACTTCATTTTATTGTGACTTTTACGAAAGTTTACAGAAAAGTTGGCTTTTCATTTATTCACTGTTGCACATTTCCCCCATCTTCCCTCCCCAATTTACTTCTTTAAAAATTTGTATTCATTGCTGCACAACTTCAACTCTCTTTACCCCTTCTCCCTCCCCTAGTCCACTTTGCAATGGCTTCCTATGCATCCTTAGTTGGACAACGAATAAGGATGATAGAAGAATCAATGCTTTGAATGGTGATATTGCAGAAAAGTTAATAAATTGAATATATTATGGAGTGTCAAAAGAACAAGTAAATTAGTCTTGGAGGAAGTTCAAGAAGGCTCCTTTGAGACAATGATGGTGAAACTTGTTCTCACATACTGAAGGTATATTCTCAGGAATGACCAGACCTTGCTGGAAAGGGAGAGTCAGAGAAAAAGAGGATGCCCCTCAACAAGACGGACTGATACAGTGACTATGACAAATGGCTAGAGGATCTAAGAGACAGTGAGGATGGCACAGGGTAACCCAAGGTTCAGATCTGTTAATCATAGCATTGCTGTGAGGTGTAGTCAACTAACTGACACTTAACACCAATACTTTTATTTATTATATCTGATAAATATGGTAATTTGATTTTTCCCCCTTAACTCTGCATGCACCTGATCCAGGCTATGGTCTTCACAATTACGTGGTGTGCATCAGAGAGCTGGATAATGACTAGAGATGACAGAAGGAGAATTGATGCTTTGAGCTATGAACTGCCAGAAGAACAAACAGCTTCTTTCTGGAGAGGGTGAAACCAGGTTGTTCCTTGCAGGCAAGGATTCTGAAGCTCCATCTCACATACTTTAGACATGCTGCAAGGGGGACCAGTCCTTGGAGAGGAATGTCACGGTAGAGGGACACTACAGAGGGGAAGACCCTCGATGGGATGGATGGACTCAGTGATTGGGGTAACGGGTGTAGGTGTGTCAATGACGATAAGGCTGACTCAGGATAGAGCAGGGTTCAGAGCTGTTGTACATAGGGTCACTATGAGTTACAGGCAACTTGAAGACACATAACAACAACAGCATGTATGAATTCATGGAGGACACATGTATTAGATGATATTCAGAGGCCTGGCTTAGGGGATTTGTGATGCCACTTATCCAACACAGGGAGATAAGATGATATGGGGACATCATGACTTAATTTGGATCCATTCAATCCAGTAAGCAGTCAGAAAACACAGAAGCAGCCCAGGGTTTGTCACTACAGAGGTAATTGTTGACACCAGAATTTTCTGACTTTCTCAGGAAGAGCATAAAGAATAAGAGAGATGTAGACAAGGACCAACATTTAGTGAAAAATAATTGTTACATTTCAAATTAAAAATAAACTTAACTAGAAGGTATGATTCGAAAGTAGGAGGCCAACTGAAGCATGATGGTGTGAAGAAGAAGGAAGAAACACTTTCAGGAAGGAAGTCATTAATAAGAGAGAGAGAGGGACGCAAAGTGCAAACTCAAACCTAATGTCCTGAGTCAGAACTCATAGCTGACCCTCTATCGAGTTCTCAAGCCTGAACACAGCAAGGCAAAAAAACTGCCTGTTTCTCCGAAGGAGATGCTGATGTATTTGAACTCCAATGGGTTGTTTACATCTCTTTGCTATTGTGAACAATGCAACAATAAACAAAGTGTGCATTTATCTGCTTGGGTGGCAGTTCTGGTTTCTTTAGAGTATATTCCCAGTAGTGGAATTGTTGGGTCAAATGGTATTTCTATTTCCAACTTTTTGTAAAAGCGCCATACTGTCTTCCATAGTGGTTGCACCATTTTACATTCCCACCAACAGTGAATAAGGGTTACAGTTTCTCCACAACCTTGCCAGCATTAACAAATGGTGTTGGCAAAATTGGAAAATTATCTGCAGAAAACTCAAACAAGACTCATTCCTCAGACCATACACAAAAACCAACTCAAAGTAGATTAAGGAGCTATGATGAAAACCAAGGACTATAAACTTCATTAGAGAAAAGCTTGGAAGAACTCCAGAAGCTGTAGTCCACAAAATGAACAGTTTTCCAAGCATTCCGAAAAACCTACAACCAGGAGAGGATAAAATAGATGAATGGGACCTTCTAAGAATAAAATCCCTATGCACCTCAAAAAATTCTCCAACAGGGTAAAAAGGATAGGCACAGACTAGAAAAAAAAATTGATAATCACATGTCTGATAAGGGACATATATTTAGAATTTACAGAATACTTGAACACTACAACAAGATAAATGTAAACAACCCAGTTGCAAAATGGATGGACACAAGATATAAACATACACTTCACCAAAGAAGACATTCAGGTGGCCAACAAGCACATGAAGAAATGTTCAAAATCCCTAACTCTAAGAGAGATGCAAATCAAAACAAGTAATAGATATCATCTCACCCCAGTAACAACAGCAAAATTCAACAGAGGAGCCCTCAATTTTGGAAGACACTCAAACAGTTAGTGGTCACATCATGGAATGAAGCATATGAACAGCTTTAAAGATGGTGCAGATTCAGCCAATGTTTTAGTCTGTTGTCACAAGGCCACCATGAGTCTGAATGAACTTAACAACACCATGTGTGCAGCTTAAGGTAAATCTATGACGCTGTCTATACTGACAACCTAAATTCTTAAAAAAGAAACACATGATGCTTGTCACTTCTGGGAATGGAGAATTCTAGAGCGATTTACTATCTGCTCTCTTAAGCTAACTACATCATGTTAACTTCCTGAAAAACATTTTAAGGGCAAAAGGATGCTAAATAGGAGTCAAATTGTCCACTTTACATCCTGGAAGATTTATTATCCCTCTGGAAGAAATATGTGAGGCACCATGTTCTCCAGGAATGGGGGGGAAAATTATACCCTTCAATTATACCAGGAAAAATAAGGTAAATTTAACCATAGTTCTTCTACTTTCTAAAAATATCTCCTGAAGCTCTGAATACTAGAACTAACTTTTCTCTCAACAGCACCGAAAACCTTGCAAACTAAGGGAATTTTCTTAAAAATAATGGGAAGGATCTTTTGTGAAAAACAAAATGTGTTCAAACTTTGTAAATATATCAGAGTAATATAAAAAAATAAAGGCTTGCAGATATTTTAAAAATACAAATATTTAGGACTAAATGAGGATAAAAAACACTACAAATAAAACATTTACAACATAGCGAAGCAGTCACTGCTGTTGTTAAGTGCCACGGAGTCAAGGACTAACCATCATGACCCTCTGAACAAGGGACATGAACCTTGCCCTATGCAGCTCCATCCTCACCATCTCTGCTATGCTTCAGCAGGGGGTCTTCCTCTCTTTCTCTGACCTTTCCAAGCAGGGTATCTCTTTGTCAAAACTGGCCCCCCTCCTGACAACATGCCCGAAGCATGAAAGATGACAATTTACCCTCTTTGTCACTAAGAAACACCCTGGTTGCATATCCTCCAAGCAAGACTTGTTTGTTCTTTTGGTAGTCCATGGGATATTCAGTACTCTTTTCAAATACCACTGGTCCAATTGGCAGCATCAGGATGGATGGTGAAGAGACTGAGATTGTTAATAGCTTTAGTTTACTTGGCTCCACGGTCAACACTCTTGGCACCAGCAGCCAGTAAATAAAAAAAACGTATTGTGATGGGAAAGTCTGCTATTAGGGACCTCTCCAGGGTACTGAAGAGCAATGGTGTCATTCTGGAGACTAAGGTGCATCTGATACAGGCTATATGGTCTTTGCAATTACTTGTTATGCACTGGAGAGTTGGACAATGACTAGGGAAGACAGAAGGAGAACTGATGTCTTTGAGTTGTGGTGCTGGAGAAGAGTATTGAGTATACCATGGACTGCCAAGAAAACAAACAGATTCATCCTGGAGATGGTTAAACCAGGCTGCTCCTTGGAGGCAAGGATTCTGGGGCTTCGTCTAACATACTTTGGACATGTTGTAAGGAGGGACAGGTCCTTGGAGAGGGACATCATGCTTGGGAGGGTGGAGGGACAGCGCAGGAGGGGAAGATATGAGATGGATTGATTCAGTGACTAGGGTAGTGTGATTGGCTCAGCATAGAACAGGGTTTAGGGCTGTTGTATATAGGGTCTCTATGAGTCGCAGGCGACTCGATGGCACATAACAACAACAACAAAGTACAAATCAGTACTTAGAAATATGTTTATTTACTACAAGTATGCTATATGTCTTGGGCTGCTGATTAGAGGTTAGAGTGTACCAACCATTGCAAGGGGAAAAAATGAACAGTCTTCTTTGATAAAGATTTATAGTTTAAGAAACCCAGTGAAGGATAGTCATAAGTAGGAATTAGCTGGATAGTAGTGGGTTTGGCTTTTTTAGGGTATACTCAAAGTAAAAAGGCAGATAACAAAATGGGAAAGTGCTTGCATATTTAAAACCGAAAAGGATTATCTGCAGCATATAAACAATTCCAGAAAGTATGCAAAACAAAGGCAGCAAGGCCAATAAAACAATGGGGAAGAAACTATTTAAAGAAAAAGAAATTTAGAAGTCTAGCAGGAGTTTAAAGAGCTGTTCAAAGTCATTAATGATCAGAAAAATGCAAATGAAAAGTCAACATTGTATCTATTGACTAGAAAACATTAGCCGTTTGAGGACACCAAATGGTGGCATGGACATGAAGGTGATTGTTCCAAGAATGAGACTATAGAATGCATAACCATTCTAGTGAGTGACCTGGCAGGACATAGTCAAATAAATATGATACTGACCCTAGAAAACAATATAACTATCTACCAATTTGCTGTGCTTTGATGGCATGCATGCTATTATGTCAGGAGACATGTTGCACTGAGAAAGACTGAAGTCAGGGACCTCTCCAAATAACTGAATAAGAATGATGTCAGTTTGGGAACTAAGGTATGCCTGATTCAGGCTAGGGTCTTTTTAATCACTTGTTCTAAATCTGAGAGCTAGACAATGAATAAGGATGGCAGAAGACAAGTTAATGCCTTTGAACTGTGGTTTTAGAGAAGAGTACTGAATCTATTCCATGGTCTGCAAAAAGAACAAACAGGTATGTCAGGACGAAGATGCAGCCAAAGTGCTCCTGGGAGGCAAAGATGATGATGCTTTGTCTGACATATTTTGGGTTTATTACTAAGAGAGGCTATTCCTTGGAGAAGGATATAATGCCTAGAAAGGTAAAGGGATGGTGAAGGAGAGGAGGATCCTCAACCAGATGAACTGACACAATGCTGCATCAATGGGGTCCAGTGTGTCAGAGATTATAAGAGGACAGAACTGGACAGGACAGGGTCCCAATCGGTTGTTCATAAGGTTGCTGTGGGTGTTACTCAACTCAACGACACCTAACAACGACGATGACAATAACATACCAGTGACCATGTAGACAGAAGAGGTAAAAACAATGTTTTTTTCCGTTGTATGGGACTGCCATAAATTAGATCTAACTCTTCAGTAACTAATAGGCTTCAACCAACAATTTTGTTCCAGGTCAGAAATTCCAGGGAAATTCTCACACAGGTACATAAAGTGTTTTGTGTTTGAGGCTGTTCACTAGTTAGTCACTGTTTTGGAGATGCCACAAGGACAGAGAGACATCACTGGGTGCGTAGCTGAATAGATGCTGGGAGATGAAGATCAGAGCACCGTGCAGTAGGGAGAAGCAATGGATTAGACAGCTGAGTAATGCAGGTGAATCATAAAAACATAGTGCCGAAAGAAACAAGTAGGAAAGAGAATGAACCACTTAACTAAATTAGGTGTCAGCTAATTTAACTAACTAAATGAGATGCAATGGCTTACTGTTGTGTTGTTGACTGCCTTGGAGTTGAGCACGACTCATAACAACCCTATGAACAAAAGGCCTGAAGCCCCTCTACAACCATCTACTACATTTAACAAAGTTCATAGAGTTTCCATAGGCATGTTGCTTAGGAAGTGGATGCCATTCCTGCTTCCAAACCTGTCATAGAATGCTATTGATGGAGTCACCTGCGATGCATAGTGACTATGTATAGTAACTCTGAAACCCTCCCTGTCCTGAGCCAGTCTCACTAACTCTGACACAAAACCCCCCATTGCCACAGTTACTATATAAATGCATCTCATCCTGGGTCTCCCTCTCCTGCACTGTCTGTCCACCCTTCTGAGCATGATGTCCTTTTCCATGGACTGATCTCTCCTGGCCACATGTCCAAAGTAAGTGAGGTGGAGCTTCAAAAACCAAGCCTCCAAAAAAAGACTTGGTTTCACCCTCTCTAAGACAGACCTATTTGTTTTCTTGGCCGTCCATGGGATGTTCAAGACTCTTCTCCAGCACCACAACTCGAAGGCATCTATTCTTCTATCATCCTTAGTCATTGTCCAAATTTCTGAAGCGTAACAAGTAATTGAGAAGACCATGACCTGGATTATGCCCACATTTGTATCTAGACTGACATCGGTACTCTTCAGTACTCTGGAGAGATCCATAACAGCAGACTTTCCAATGCAATTTGTCTTTTTATTTTCTGACTGCTGGTATTAAGGGTGCTGATTGTGGATCCAAGTAAGCTGTAATTGCTGACAACCTCAATCTCTTCTCCATCTATTATGGTACTGCCCACTGGCCCAGTGGTGAAAATCTTTGTCTTCTTGATGTTTAGCTTCAATCCATATTGAGGACTACAGTTCTTGCCCTTTTGCAGCAAGTGCTTCAGGTCTTCTTCTGTTTCAGCAAACAAGGTTGTGTTATCTGCATATTGTAGGTTGTTAATGAGTCTCTCTCTCAACGCTGCCAACCCAAAGGTATATGGTTTGAATCCACCAGCTGCTCTGTGAAAGATGGTGGGGCAATCTTGTCCCATGAGATGTACTGCCTCTGAAAACCCACTGCAGGGTCAGATAGGAGTCAGTTCTGACTTGCTGGTAAATAACAACAGTTGCCATAATGTTGATTCAGACTCACATCAACCTCCTGTGTCTGAGTGCAACTATGTAACATAGTGGTTGATGGCTAACTTTCTGAAGTTGTTTCCCAGAGCTTTCTTCTGAAGTTCATCTGGGTAAACATGAATTTCTAGCATTTTTGACTAGTAGCTATGTACATTTAACTGTCTGCAATTCTCAGTGACTCTGAATTAAGTAACATACTATCACTGAAGAATATGAAAAATTCATGCACTCAAGTAGTAATGTCCAGTTTCCATGAGCACATTCAAACAAATAAGTGAACAGGATAAAAGGCAAGAAAGAAAAAGGAAGGAGAAGAAAGGATTAAGGAAAGAAGAGTACCAAAAGGATAACAGAAAGCTCTTAACTTGCTTAGATTTTTTGATGGCAGTCAGAAAAGCACAAGTACTTTAAGACTAAAGAATGAAATTCCAGCCTCCTCCTTCGAATGGCCTCACCCTTTATATCTAATATCTGTAAAACTCCAAACAGATAAGCTTTGGAGTTGTAAGTTTTTTCAGTCATGGCATACCAACACTTACAACAGGCCAAATGGATTCCGCTCAGCACTTGACTTTGAGATTTCTGCAGATACGAGCTGCCTGGTTATAAATTATTAAACCAACACCAGTAGGTCTTTATCTTGAATAGCACTAATCTGAATTGGAAATAAGTTGGCATTATCAGCTTCAGACGTCTTAATTAACATTCTGATACTAATCAGTAACTTGGTTCATCTTGTTTTACAAAATATTTATATGAACATTTCCAAAGGCATTTTATAAAACCGTAAGAGAACTCTTAACAGTTTCATGAAAAGTATAACTTCTAACCTTTTTTTATTAATGTGCTGGTAAGAGCCAAAGGAACCACAAAGTCTCATGCATTACTAAGTACAGTTATGCATTCCAAAACTACACACTGACCAATTGATTACCTGACTAGTTGATGTCAGCAATGACCTTGTTTCGGAGTTTCTTGTCTGATTGATTCCAAAGTTTATAAAGATGGCATTTCAGACTTATACTTGAGCTTTACATTGCCTGATGAATGCAGTGGTGACTCATTGGTATGATACTCTCTTTCCACAAGGGAAATCTGGGTTTAGTTCACAGACAATGCATGCCAAAGGCAGCCATCACCATCTATCAGTGGCCATCGTGCACTACTGTGAGGCTGGACAGATTTCATCAGAGTTTCCAGATTATGACAGACGAGGAAGAAAGTCCTGGCTATCTTCTTCTATTTCTTATTTTATTTTGTATTGGTTTGCTCACAAAGTTCATATACATTGTGTTTCACACTATTCTTCATTTTGAGGTCAGGGAGTGCTTAGCCTCCTACTCCATTTTTGTTGCTCAGAAGTGCTTTGCTTATTTGGGGTCTCTTTCCTCTGCAAATAAACTTAACAATTTCCCTTTCAATCTCCTTGAAAAATGAATTTGGTATCTGGATTGGTATTGCATTGAATATGTAGATTGCTTTTGGTAGGATTGTCACTTTTACAATATTAAATCTTCTTATCCATGAATAAGGGCACATTTTCCCATTTATTTAGGTCTTTTACTGTCTTTAGAAATTTTCTGTAGTTTTCTTTGCACAGGTTTTGGTGTCTCTAGTTAGGTTCACACTCAAGTATCCCAATTTGTGGTTGGCTATTATAAATAGTTTTGCTTTCTTGGTTTCCTTATCTGGGTTCTCTTTGTTACTGCAGAGGCATCTCATTGATTTTTAGATATTGATCATATATCCTTCCATTCTACTAAATTGGTCAACTATCTCTTACTTTTTTATTTTTTCTGGTTGACTCTTTGGGGTTTTCTGTGTACACTATCATATCATCTGCATATAGCAACATTTTAACCATCTCTTTGTCAATCTTGATTATTTTCATTTTCTTCTGGTCTACTGCCCTAGCAAGCACTTTTGATATAATATTGAATAGAAGTAGCAACAGTGGGCAACCCTGTCTAGTCCCTAATTACAAAGAAAATGCACTTTTATTCTTTCTCCATTGAGAATGATATTGGCTCTTCATTTTGTATATATACTTTTCACTGAGGAAATTGCCTTCTATTCCAATTCTGCTGTCTTAATCCAGAAGGGGCGCTGGATTTTGTCAAATGCCATTTCTGTATCAATTGCTAAGATTATATGATTCTTGTTATTTGCTTTGTTAATGTGGTGAATTATGTTGATTGTTTTTCTTATGTTAAACCATCCTTGAATACTTGTTATAAACTCTACTTGATCATGATGAATTATTTTTTATTGTGCTTTTGGATTCTATTAGCTAGGATTTTGTTAAGCAGAGAATACCAGAAGAATGTCTATCTGTGTTTCATTGATTATGCAAAGGCATTTGATTGTGTGGATCATAACAAACTGTGGCTGACTCTGAGAAGAATGGGAATCCCAGAACATTTAATTGTGCTAATGTGAAACCTATATTTGGTCCAAGAGGCAGGAGTCAGGACAGAGCAGGATAACACTGCATGGTTCAAAATTGGGAAGGGATGCATCCTGTCTCCATACCTTTTCAACATGTATGCAGAGCAGATTATCCGAGAGGCTGGGCTCTATGAGGAGACTTGTGGCATCAGGATTGGTGGAAGATCTATTAACAATCTGCGTTATGCAGATGACACAACCCTGCTTGCTGAAACTGAGGAGGACCTCATGCACTTGCTGCGAAGGGTCAAGGACTGCAGCCTTCAGTATGGACTGAGGCTCAATGTCAAGAAGACAAAGATTCTCACCACTGGACCAATTGGCAGCATCAGGATGGCTGGCAAAGAGATTGAGATTGTTCACAGCTTCAGTTTGCTCAACTCCACAGTCAACACTCTTGGCACCAGCAGTCAGGAAATCAAAAAGTGTATCGTGATGGGAAAGTCTGCTGTTAGGGACCTCTCTAAAGTACTCAGGAGCAATGTTGTCTCTCTGGAGACTAAGGTGCGCCTGATCCAGGCCATGGTCTTTGCAATTGCTTGTTATGCATCAGAGAGTTGGACAATGACTAGGGAGGACAGAAGGAGAGTTGAGGCCTTTGAGCTGTGGTGCTGGAGAAGAGTACTGAATGTACCATGGACTGCCAGGAAAACAAACAGATGCATCTTGGAGAGGAGTAAACCAAGCTACTTCTTGGAGGCAAGGATTCTGAGGCTTCGTCTGACATACTTTTGACATGTTGCCAGGAGGGATGGGTCTTTGGAGAGGGACATCATGCTTGGGAGGGTGGAGGGACAACGCAGGAGGGGAAGACCCTCTTTGAGATGGATAGATTCGGTGACTGGGGTAATCGGGATGGGTGTGTCAGAGGCAGTGCGGTTGGCGCAGGATAGAGCAGGGTTTAGGGCTGTTGTGCATAGGGTCGCTATGAGTCGCAAATGACTCGACGGCACATAACAACAACAACAACAACGTTTATAAATTAGATTAGTCTGTGGGGTTTGTTTTGTTTTAATTTAGTTTTGTAATATCTTTGTGTGGTTTTGGTATTAGGGCTATACTTGTTTCACAGAATGTCTCTGGAAGTATTTATTTTTTTGTTGTTTTGTTTTGTGAAATAATATAAGTAGAATAGATTAGAAATCTTCTCTACTTCTTTTGTAGACTTCAGCCGTGAAGCCATCTGGACCAGGACTTATTTTGTGGGAGAGTTTTTTTATGACCTGCTCAATTTCTTCTTTTGTGATGGATCTGTTCAAAGTGTTCTACATGTGACTGTGTCAGTCTGGGCAGGGCATGAATTTCAAGGAATTTTTTCATTTCCTCTAGGTTTTTAAAGTTATCAGAGTATATGTTTTCCTAATATTCTGATATTATATATTTAATTTTCTCTGGTTCTGTTGTGAAGTCACCTCTATCATTCAATAATTGAGTTGTATCTTTTTTCTTTTTTAAGTTTGCCAATGTCTTGTCAATTTTATTGACCCTTTCAAAAAAACAAGCTCCAGAGGAACTGTCATGAAAGTAATGCTGACTAAGCTTGATCAAAGATGAAAACCTTCCAAAAGCACTGGTACTTCAAGGTAGACCCATGGGGGGAAAGCCAGCATCAATGAAGTCCTAGAGGAGAGGGGCTTTGACAAGGCATAAGTGATCCTGGGGAAGTTTCTGGTGCTAAAGAAAAATGAAGATCTCTTCCAGGAATGGTTTAAGGATATATGAGGTACCAATGTCAAGTAGACACAGGACTGCTTTAGGTGCCTTTGGGAGTGGTGTGATGCCTTCTTCTGAGGCTGTGCAGGGACCCCGAGTCCCCAACACTGAGGCTCCAGTCTGCAGCTGAGTGAGGCCTCCTCCCCTCCTGTCCACTATGAAGGAGATTGATTTCTCATCTCCAAGGCTTTTTAGGAGTTTTCTCCCCTTACCATTTTAATTTTTTCAAGTCCCCTTCTTTCATGGGTTCCCCTTCCTTCTTGTTTCCTGCCCAGTTCCATGGTGATTCTATAAGCTTTCCTGAGTGTGTTATAGGCCCCTTCCCTCACTGTTTTACCCTTATTTCAAGACTATTTTTATGCAATTTGGCTCCTTTTTGGCACAATAGTCACTATTCTTGTAATGTTTGGGGTTTTTAAAAAATTACTTTATTATTTTGTGTGTGTGTGTGTACCATCAAATAGACTCTGACTGGTACAGGAGGAGACTGCCCCTCCTTCTCCAGCCGAGCATCTGGTGGATTCGAATGGGACTGCAGTGCAGGTTCTTGCCACTAGGCCACCATAACTCCCTTTTATTCTTGTAATGTTTTGTAAATAAATAAAGTCAATGGCCTTTGTAATGGGAAAAAACAACACAAAAACTAGCTCTTCTTTTGTTGATGGTTTCAGTTGTTGTTCTGTTTTCTATCTCATTGATTTCAGCTCTTTTTCTTATAATTTCCTTTCTTCTAGAGGCTATGAGCTTAGATTGTTGTTCTTTTTTTTACTTGATGAAGGCATTGAGTTAGGTCATTAATTTTGCTTCTTTCTTAGCTTTTTATGCATTTGCCTATTGCTATGAACTGCCCCCTGAGGAATGCCTTAACTGCATATGAAAGGTTTTGGTATGGTGCATTTTCATTATCATTTGTTTCAAGGAACTTTTTAATTTCATTCTTGATTTCTTCTATAGCCCAATCACATTCTAGCAGGGTGTTATTTAGCTTCTGCTAACAAAGTATAGATAGTACCACCAAAGCGTCAGAGTTTTACACACCACTCTCAACAAAGGATAGGTCAATTCAAAGTAAACTCAACAAAGATGCAGATCTAAACTACACATTCAGTCAACTCAACCTTGTGGATGTATTCCAAGTACTTCACCCAACTAATAATTTTTCTTCTCAAGTCAAGTGTACATGGGGCATTTTTCAGAATTGATCACATATTAGGCCACAAAACAAACCTCAACAAATTAAAAAACTTTAAAATAATACCAAGTATCTTCTCTGTCTACTTCTGAAAAATTCTCACCACTAGATCAACAGGCAACATTATGATAGATGGAGAAAAGACTGAAGTTGTAAACACTCATGGTAACAACAGGGGGGGAAAAATCAAAAGATGTGGTACACTGGAAAAATATGAAGCCACAGACACTCCAAAGGGCTAAAGAACAACAATGTCAGTTTAAAGACCAAGACATGCCTGATACAATCTATGGTATTCTCAATTGCTTCGTATGCATATGGAAGTTGGACAATTAATAGGGGCAACAGAAGAATAAGAAATGACTTTGAGGTGAAATATTGTAGAAGAGTACTGAATATTCCAAGGTTTGCTTTGAAAAAAACCCAAAACATCTAAGTTTGTGTTGGAGAAAGTAAAAGTCCTTAGAGACAAGGATGGTGAAAACTAATTTCATATACTTTGGGTCTGTTGTCAAGAGGGGCCAGTCCTTGGGAAAA
Source organism: Elephantulus edwardii (assembly GCF_000299155.1). Lineage (NCBI taxonomy): Eukaryota > Metazoa > Chordata > Mammalia > Macroscelidea > Macroscelididae > Elephantulus > Elephantulus edwardii. The sequence continues at coordinate 17,265,390 of NW_006399792.1, forward strand.
GACATCAGTATAGGAAAGTTAAAGTATCAGAAAAAGAGAGGACTATCCATAATAAGATTGATGGCACAGGGACTGTAAGAATGACCCGAGCATATAGGAGACCATGAGGCTAGCATGGGACAGGGTAAGGTTTAGATCTGTGGTTCACACAAGTTATAGTCAGTTTTATGGCCCCTAACAACACAACAACAATCAACTTCTGAAAATCAGCCAGTGAAAATGTCCAGGTTTGCCAATATTAGAGGTCAACTAGATGACAGCTAACAGCAGCAATGCCACCTGCTAAGCAGTCCCCTTTTCATTCTTCCCATGTGTGGTATCCTTCACACAACCGCCATGTCCCAGGAGATTCCTGCCCTTTGCACTGACTATGCCTCAACCCCACACTAACTATTCCTCCTTTCTTCTACACCTTGTCTTCACAGAAGTTTCTTTCTAGATTCTGCTGAGTCTTGGTAGCAGGTCAATGTCAGTGCTCTTCCATCAGTGCCAGCAGCCAGCCTCCTTAGGGAATTTAAAGGGTAAATGTCTTTAGGGCTTTAGATTAGCACAAATTTGACATCTGTCGACCTTTAGAGAAGGCATCTGGCTTAATTGAGCAGCAAAATGATGTTAGCAGGAAAAAAAAAAAGAAGAAAGAAAATGTTCTGGTAAATGGCAAGCTGGCCTTTCTTTCCTGTCTCTCCTGAATCCTCACCAAAGTCACCTGTAACTCATCCGTACCCCGCATATTTTTTGCTCTGCCAGGGCTAATGGATCTCTGCCCAGTTTAAGCAAGCAACTGCCGGGGGATACTTCTCTTTCCCAGGACAAGTGGGTTTGTTAAGTCCGCCAGACCACCTCATTTTTGCTGTTGTCCTGCTCACTGAAAAAAAATGAGGCAAATAACTCAAGAACATTTCACGGGGCTGCACTTTTTATTGATTTAATGGACTTAGTTACATACATGCCATCCTGGCTTTTCTGTAAGTAAGACCATTTCAGTGAATGAGGTTCAAAGCTTTCACTCATCTCTCTTAGGGTAGGGATTTTGAGCATTTCTTCATGTGTTTGTTAGCCATCTGAATGTCGTCTTCGGTGAAGTGCCTGTTCATATCCTGTGCCCATTTTTCTACTGGATTATTTACCTTTATCTTGTTGTGGTGCTCAAGTATTTCATAAATTCTGGATATAAGTCCCTTATCTGATATGTTATTAC
>NW_006399792.1:17268127-17281870 GCF_000299155.1 Elephantulus edwardii
AAGCTTTCACTCATTGTCAGGAACTCTAACTGAGGACCTGACCATATAACAGGGGTGGTTTGCTCCCTATTCACTGTCATGGAAGCAACAGAGAAGACAAAGACAAGACAGGAGGAATGAGGATGAGAAGGCAGGAAGAAGAGAGAGAAATGGGCAGATGTATGTTAGAAGTGTGCCTTAGACTGAGGCAATGAACGGATGATGCAGTTAGGATGCAGAGGCAGATGATCTGGACTAAGACCCTCTATCTTGCTACTTATTAGCCACGTGGCCAGAGGCAAGTTTCTTCACTGCTCTGTTTCCTCTTCTAGAACATAAGGGTGATACCTACTTCAAGAAATGATGCTGAAGATTAAACACACAACACTTATCTAGCACTGACTCTCTGCCAGGCATCACTCTAAGTGCTTTGCATTCATTTTCTTAATCCTCTCAACCATCTCCTCAGTTGGGCATCTTAAGTTTCTTATCATTGCTATAACAAGTTGTCAAGAATGTAACAGCTCCGAACAACACAGAATTATCATCTTGCTGTTCTTGAAGTCAGAAGTCCCAACATCCAAATCTGTAAGGGGCTGTGTTCCTTCTGGAAGCTCCAGTGGGGAATTCATCTCCTTCCTACATGCTCTGTTCATGGTCTCCATCCTGAACCACTTAAACCAACACTGAGGTTCTGCTTCTAGCCTCACATCCCCTTCTCTGATTATGATCCTCTTTATCATCTTCACACGTGGACCTTTGTTATCACAGTGAACCTGGATAATTCCCTCACCTCAAGACCCTTCATTTAATCACATTGGAAAGGCTCTTTTGCTACAGAAGGTAACATAATCACAGGTTCTGGAGATTAGGACTGGAATTCTTTGGGGATTGTTATATTAGCTACTAAATGCATTCACTTAATCATTGCTATCTACTCAGAACCAACGCACAGCTGGTTCCAAGCACTGAGTTTTACTCTGGATGAGTTCCAAGACTGTAAATCACATGGGAGGAGATTACTCTTCTTTCTCTTGAGGTGTCTTGAGTAGATTCAAAAAGCCAGAGAGATCCTCTACACACTACAGCACCAGAGTGCATTCATTTGCCCAAAGTGCTTTCATTCTCCACATTTTAATATGGGCAACAGACACAAAGAGAGAGATTAACTTGCCTAGGATTATGCTTGCTGCACCTTATGCTTTCCTATCTCTCAGTGGGTTAATGTTTATAGTGCACTTGAAATAGTGCATGGCATAAAAAAAGCATTCAGCTAGTTCTGCTTTTATTATTAGATTCTTGTTGCTTGCTGCAAGACTTGGCCCCTTGCTCCCAGAGACCCCATGCACAATGGAAGGAAGTGCTGTCCAGCCTGTGCCAGCCATATGATGGCTGTGGACAGGACTTCTGTTATCCACAGGATTTTCAGTGTCTGATTTTTACAAGCAGAGGGTTTTCCTCACAGTTCATCCTAACCTGGAATCTATACTCATGCTTCCTTTGAGAAACGAATGGTGACAAGCGCACAAAGCATACTGGCCATGAGTCAAACCTGAATCTCTCACATGGAAGTAAAGAACTGCACCACTGAACTGTACTATAGTATATATCATCAAGTGTTAAAAACATAATGGAAAATAATTACATCAGCTTTAATTCTGTGGCACAATACCAAAGATGGCTTGGTTGGCATAAGACATTATCTTTGCTTACATGCATATCCTGAAGCAACTCACTGATGAAGAATTAGTGACTTGGAAAAAGGGAAAAGGTAGTTGTTCTCCTCTTCTCCTTATGAAGTGGAGTGTGGCATTGGGATTGGGGGGAAACTCATCAATAACCTGCATTATGCAGATGATACAACCTTGCCTGATGATAATGAGGAGGACTTGAAGCACTTGTTGCAGAAGATCGAAGAATGCAGTCTTTGGTATGGATTGCATCTCAATGTCAAGAAAACAAAGATTCTTACTACGGGATCAATAGCCAGCAACATGTGAGATAGAGAGGAGACTGAAACTGTCAACAGCTTCATCTTGCTTGGATCCACAATTAACACCCTTGATAACAGCAGGCAGGAAGTAAGCAGATACACTGCCCTGGGAAAGTCTGCAGTTAGGGACCTCTCCAAATTATTGGGGAGTAATGATGTCAGCTTGAGGACTAACATGCACCTGAATCAGGCCATAGCCTCTCTGATTACTTGTTATGTGTCTGAGAGCTGAACAACGAATAGAAAAGACAGAAAAAGAATTAATGCCTTTGAGCTGTGGTGTTGGAGAAGAGCGCTGAACATCACATGGACGACCAAGAGAACAAACATATATGTCTTGGAGAGGGTGCTACTGGAGTGTTTTTTGAGGCAAGAATGATGAGGCTTTGTCTCACATACTTTGAGCATTTTGGTAGCATGGGCTATTCCTAGGAGAAAGACATAATGCTGGGAAGGGTGCAGAATAGGTGAAGAAAAGGAAGACCCTCAAGCAGGTGGACTGACATGGTGACTGCTTTAATGGGCTGTTGTGTGTCAGGAAGTGTGAGGATGGTACAGGTTAGAACAGGGTTCAGATCTTTTGTTCATAGGGTCACTATGAGTCATACTCGATGCCACCTAACAAAGTGAATAACCCAAGTCTCAATATCTTCATTTGTAGGATAATACGATAGTGACTATACAGATCAAAAACACCTGTCAGAACATTTAAAGGGGGATCCTGTCTGTAAAAAGAGCCTCTGGGTGGTACACACATAAAAAGGCTGACGGTTTGCGTCTATCCAGAGGTACCTTGGAGGAAAGTTATGGAAAGCTACTTTCAACACTCTAGCCATTGAAAACCATTGTTCCATTTTAGCAGCTATTTACTTATTGGTCAAGGAAAAGAAATGTTGGTTTGAAAAGAGATGCTAGCAAAGGAAAAGATGCTTTGATGTCCAAAGCCCAGTCCTTACCGAGACAGATGCCCTGGTGGTTGTAAAAGCCTTCGCCACAGCTGCTCTCACAGCTGCCCTCTCTCAGCACATGGAGGGCATCTTTGCAGGCCAAGCAGCTCCTCTCCGTGGGCCCCCAGCATGCTGCACAGGACGCATGGCAAGCTGTGGGCAAAAACAATGTCAGTGGACTGCCTAAAGTCCAAAAGACAGGTCGCAACTTCTAATATTTACAAGGTTGATGCTGGCTCTTTGGTTCCTAAGCAGACATTCCTTACCCTCCCTGTCCCCAGAAACAAAACAAAACAAACTCTTTAATGATCAGAAGTACAACTTTGGTAAGTTATTGCAGGGATTTGAAACAGTAAATCAGAGGCTTTTGAGAAATGTGAGTCACTGAGAAGAAAATAATGGTTTTCTAGACAAAGATTGAGTGTAAAATGAAATCAGATGGCCCTCCATCACCCGGCCTTCCATAATCACACAAGTGTCACAGCAAGGCAACCACCTCCCACCTCCAACACCATCAGAAATCTGCTAAGGATGAAGCCATACATGCTGGTTTTTCATTAGAATTTTAAAGGGCAATGTGGAACAAATGGATCAAATACTATGTGTATTATAATTATTGTTATGTAATATTTTATGTACAAAAGATTTAAAAAAACAATATGCTTTTTAGACTTTCACTCAAATCACAATACAAAATTAAATAATTCATATCATCTGAAACAAATTTTTAAAGGGCTAGAGCAGGAGGTGGGGGTGGAGGTGGGAGTGCTGGTTAGACCTAAAAATGACCTGCTAAAAACTAGTAACTGGGAAACCCTACCTAATGGCAGTGGGTTTGATTTGTGGTTTGACAACACCTGACATTGCTTTCTTTTTGCCTTTCTGTTTTTACCTGCTTCTCTGTCTCCATCTCTCCCTATTTCCCCTTCTACCTTCACCCACAACTTTCATAGTATCCCTCAATCTCTCCATTTCCTGCCAGTAATATCTGTTTTACACATGCATCTTGAATAACATATGGAATCAACATTTCTATCATGCTTTTCTTGGGGGGTGTTATAGTATCATTATTGGCATTTTGAATTGTGATTTTGGAGAAAATTGACGAAGGAATTGGTGGTCATTCTTTCATACCTATTTGTTTCTTGCAGCATTACTCGAAATAGCAAAGATCTGGAGCAGTCCAAGTGCCCATCAACAAACAAATGAACAAAGAAACTATGGTATATCCACACTATAGAATTTTACACTGAAAAATAATAAACTCATTAAATTCTATACCACATGGATGTATCTGAAAGTCATTATGCTGAGTGAAAAATCTCAATCACAAATGACAAATAGTGCAGAGGGCCATGTTACAACAATAGGATGGATACAGGGTCGGTGAGGGGAGTGAGAAAAGCACTAACAGATAATGAACACTGCTCTAGAATAAAAGGAGAGAAGAGTAATCTGAAAGGAGTGATAATTAGACATTGTATGTCTAGAAATCAACAATCTGGAATAGGATAAGCATTACAAAGTGAATAGCAGGAAAGGTTGTTGTTAGGTGTTGATAAGTATGAATCATATCAATTCTACAAACAACAAATTTGAACCCTATCATACTCTGCAGTCCTCATCATCTCCAACATACCTGAATGCACTGCTGCAATCAATATCAATCCATCTTGTTAAGGGTTTTCTTTCTTTTGTTGACACTCCACCTTTCCCAACATGCTGTCCCTTTCTAAGGAATGTTGTTATGAACTGTCAAGTGGGAACTAATTCTCAGTGGACCCTCGGGCAGGTTTTCAAAGGTAGAAAATCACATGGGAGGAGACTGCCCATACTTCTCCAGTGCAGCAGTTAAGTAGATTTGCCCTTGGGATTCAAATCTACCATGTGTCTTTTGGATTGAGCACATCTTCTAACCACTAGGTCACTAGTACTCCTTCTAAGGAACAGACCCTCCTAACACATGCCCAAAGGATGTGAGATAAAGTCTAACCATTCTTGCCTCCATGGAGCACTCTGGTAGCACCATCTCCAAAGCACTTCTGTTTGCTATTTTGGTAATCCCTTCAGCACTTTTCTCCAAGAGCAAGGCTCAGTGGTTATCAATTCTTCTTCTGTCATCCTAATTCATTCAGTATGTCTCTCAGTTGCATGGCGATTATGATCCAAACCAGGTGCATCTTAGTCTTCAAACTGACATCATTGGTCCTCAGTAATTTGGAGAGGTTTCTAAAAGACTGTACCAAGAGTGTCAATTGTGGATCCAAGTAAGATAAAGTCACTGACAATTTCAATCTTTTGTCCACCTATCATGATGTTGCCTACCAATCCAGTAAGACTTTTAAAAATTTTCTTGACATTGAAATGTAATTCATATTGATCTTCTGCAGCAAATGCCCAAGTCTTCCTCAGAGCAAAGAAAGGTTGTGTCATCTGCATAAGGCAGATGGCTGATGAGTCTTCCTTCAATCCTGGGGCCACATTCTTCTTCATAGAGTTCAGCTTCTTGAATAATTTGCTCAGCATACAGATTGAATAGGTATGGAGAAAGGATACAAAGCTGGCACATATATTTTTAATGTTAAACCATATACTGTTCCCTTACTCTACTCTTGGTCTAGGTATAGGTTTTGCACGAGCACAATCAAGTATCCTGGCATTCTCATTCTTCTCAGGGTTGGCGATTCTTTGTTACGATCTACACAGTCAATGCCTTCACATAGTCGATAAAGCATAAATTGATATTCTTCCGGTATTCTTTGCTTTCAGCCAAGATCCATCTGAAATCAGCAATGAGATCCCTGGTGCCACGGCCTCTTCTAAATCCAGCTCGAATGTCTGTCAATTCTCTAATTACTGCTCTAGCCATTTTTAATGATCTTCAGCAGTATTTTGCTTGCTTGTGATAGTAATGATATTGTTAGATAATTTCCATATTCTATAGGATCATTATTCTTGGGAATGGAAGCAAATATGGATCTCTTTCGGTCAGCAGTCTTCCAAAGATTTTGGCATAGGCTGGTGAGTATATTCAGAGCTATATCTGTTAGCTGAAACACATCAGCTGGAATCCTATTTGGTAAGTTCCTAGAGCCTCATTTTTGGCTAGTGACTTTATTGCTGCTTGAACTTCTTCCTTCATTACCAATGGCTCTTGACCAGATGGTACTTTCTGAAATATCTGGCCAATTCTTTATGGTACAGTTACTCTGTGTATTCCCTCTATCTTCTTTTAATGTTTCCTAGATCATTCAGTAGGAATCTTATATAGGTGAGTTCAAACCATCATCTTGTCAATTATTTGCTCCATACTTAACTATTTGAGTCACTCAAAGCTCCAGTGTTTTAAAAGCCTACAATTTTTTTTCTCTTCTAATTTTTTTAAACTGTTCACTCTTTTCTCTTCACCAAAGCATTTCTGCAAAGAGAAGCCTACTTTGAATGAGTGGATATTTTCATTTCATTAGCTATATAACTCACCCCCCCATGCCTTTGTCCTTGTATCATGGCTTAAAAAAATGTTTGTTTCACAGTGGAGCACAATCTATTTTAAAGAGGTTTTAATTCTCATAAAAATTGGAAGGGAGAATGGTTTTGTTTGCTTGTAAGTGGTTGGTAATGATTACCTTAGTAATTTAATTAGCTCTCACTCTCAAGGCAGAAGAAAGTATACCAGAACTGCAAATCTCAAGACACATTCCTCTCCTTTCAGTTTTAAACAACATGCAGAAAGTCTTACCACTCTCCACCCCACAACAAATTTAGAGATCATTACTAACTCTGTGTTAAGTGCTTGGACGTTCTCTAACAAATAAAAGCAGTGATGAGGACCACCTTCAGGTAGACCTGAAGGCTGAGAAGAGGGCACCCAAGGGGAAAGACTAAGACCAGAACGAGCAAAGTTCTAGAGAAGGCAAAGTGCCCGGTGGTGCCTACTGGGTCTCAGGATTGTGATTCATGAATGAAGAGGTATACATACCTTGGAGCCAGGGAAAAAGCTAGGATTTTATCCTAGATTAACTATAAAACTAAAATGGGCTCAAGCAGGTGACTGAACTATGTCACTCTAAAACCATGCAACCAGAGTGCTCCTCAGACAAAGATGTTGAACGTTTGTCTCACATTCTTTGGGGCATGTTGTCAAGAGGCACAAGTCATTGGAAAAAGACATTATACTGGAAAGGTGAAGGGCCAGAGAAAGATTCTCAGCAAGGTAGGCTGACACTGTGAGCATAACAATGAGTTCAAGAAGTCGAGACCATGAGTATGGTACAGGATAGATTCAGATCTGTTGTTGATAAGATTGCTAGCAGCTGTAGCTGGTATGACAGAACCTAATGACAATGACAAAATGTCTGTTGGAATATAGACCTCTTTAAAGTACCGAAGTGCAAAGGTATCATTCTGGAGACTAAGGTGCACCTGAAACATGCCACGGTCTTTGCAATCACTTGCTATGCATCAGAAAGCTGGACAATGACTAGGATTGATAGGAGGAGAAATGATGCCTTTGAGCTGTGGTGCTGGAGATGAGTACTGAATATACCATGGACTGCTAGGAAAACAAACAGGTTTGTCCTGGAGAGGGTGAAGCTGGGTTCTTCCTTGGAGGCAAGGATTCTGAAGCTTTGTCTGACATACTTTGGACATGTTGCAAGGAGGGATCGGTCCTTGGAGAGGGACTTCATGCTGGGGAGGGTGGAGGGACAGCGCAGGAGAGGAAGACCCTTGAGATGGATTGATTCAGTGACTGGAGTAATGGGGCTAAGTGTGTTGGTGATGGTGAGACTGGCACAGGATAGGGCAGAGTTTAGGGCTGTTATACATAAGGTCACTATGAGTCACAGGCAACTTGACGTCACATAACAATAACAATAGTTGTATTTGTAGTATTCTTATGTTAATTAGAGCATATCTGAGTAGGTGGGCTCTAAACCTAATAACTTCTGAGCTGTAAAGAGATTAGACACAGACAAATACACACACTCGCAAACACAGGAGAAGTCTGACATCATGCGATAATCATCTACAAGTCAAGGAACCAAGGAACACTTGGAGCAACCAGCAGACACAACGCAGACTCCACACCATAGCTCTGATTTGACCCTTAGCTTCTGAATCTTCGAGAAAATGAATGTCTGTTCATTCAGGCCATGCAGGTGTAATATTTTGTTAGAACACTGCCAGGAAGCGAAAATAAAATACCACACAGGAAGCGTCCACCACAATGCCTCTGGCACCTCTTTAGTCCCTAATCTCGTTTGCACTCCGAAGGCCTCCTAACTTGTCACAACTGTGAATCTTTACTGAACTTGTCCACCAAAATTACTCTTTCCTCCATGTCCTTGCAGCATTTACTGCTTGCTTCTTATATTTGTCTTGCTGTTCTAATTATCTGGTGGCAAATCTATCTACATCAGTGGAATGTAGTCCACTTAAGGATTCAACAATCCTGCTGTTAGGTGCCAGCTCAACCCCACAATGCCATCAGACAGATATGATCTATATGGATTTTTTTCCTTGGCTTTTCAGACCAGATCCTTCTTCCAAGATCCACCTTTGTTCAGAAGCTATGCTGAAATCTGCTCAGTACCACAGCAGTATGTAGGGTTCCACTAACAGATGGCTGGTGAGCATACTCTGAGAAGCACTGGCAGGGAACTGAACCTGGGTGTCCTCACAAACCACCACTACCATGTTTTAGTTATTTAAATCCCCAGTGCTACCTGATGCCTGGGAAGTAGTCAGTATGTACTTGTTCAATGCATGCTAAATGAACATAGTGGTTTTGTTATTATTATTTACAAAGAACTCATATAATGAGCTATTTCAAAAACAGGGACAATAACCATGAAGTCTGAGTCTTCAGATAGTCCCACCCTGTAGGATTTACTCTGGAGTCGAGAGCTGCTTACAGTGATGAACACATAAGCTGGGTTTATTTGGGGTACCGAATGTGATGCTGGTCTCTCTCTTTTCCTGTATTAGACACAGGAGTGGCATGACAACAGAGAGGATTTCTATTTCAATATGGGCCTCTGCTGAGCTGTCATTTCTAATGATGACATACTCCCACTGTTTTGCAATAGATTTCTAATTTCTAACACTGAACATATGCTTCTGCAGATTATCTCTTCTTGCAGGCCTATTCTACATGTGGCTTTTATTACATTTAGGCTATTATGAAAAATAAAAAGGTCACTCCCTGGCTTCCCACCATAATTTCTCTTAGTGATACATTTCAGATCACTCAGGGTTTGAACTGAATATTTGGGAGAGTTGTGACAATAAATTAAAAAAGAGAAGAAGCAAGGGAAATTCATTGTCTTATCTCACATAATTTATTTGGGCAGGTCCCTGGCTTTTCTAGAGCGTAACAACACATGTCTTGTCTTGCTGAGTAATTCACATAAAAAATGAAAAGGTACAAATTACTTTTCTTTTGGCAACTCTATATTGAAGCCTTACTCCAAAACCAAGACATTTCTTTTGTACTCATAATTTAGAAACAGAAAATGGTGTTTTTTTTTCTAAACCTATGCTTTTCTAAGAATAAAATGCAGCCCTTTTCCAGCTAAATGCTGAAAACATTACCTACAGAAAACTTTTTACTGTGTACGTGGAGTCTTCCCAGGTGCACATGGGGCCTGCCTTCAGTTCAAATCATGCCCTCACAAAGAAAAAGGCTGGGACACTGATGTGTCAAATGTGTTAATGGCTGGTTACCCAATGCGGACAGTGACTGGGGTGGAGCTCCCCGATGAAAACAAGCTTGGAAGGAGGAGTGGCATCCACTTCCATAATAGCTTGCCTCCAAAAACCCTATGAACCTGGAGAGAGGATGAAAGGCACCCAAGCGTCGAGGACTCCCCTTCATAGGGTCGCTATGAGTCACTTGCAACTCAAAGGCCCTTAATAGCAACAACAACAACCACCCATTGCCTTTTCCATGGTTTCTTCGGGTGAGCTTCTTTGCCACTGTCAGTGAATTAGTACATTTGCTCAGTCTCATTCACTACCATCAAGTTGGTCCTGGTGCCTTGAGATCCTCCATTGACTTTCTGATACTATTCATTGTAATGGGAGTAGGCTGTTCATCTTTCTGCAGAGGAGTTGCTGCTGAAGATGTGCCATCTCTGGGTTAACAGCACAACTTGTTACGTATGGACTATGCCATTGGCGGCCCTCTGAGACTCACTAATGAGTTTGCAGTTTAGTTTTCAAATCCCCATTCATTTGTGCTTATAACCTACACGAAAACAGATGCCCTTGGGGAAGGCAAATGTTTAATGTTTTCAGCTGTGACATCAACAGTGAGAGGTTGAAGTCTTTCTAGAAATGCCTTGGAAAAGAGGTTCTGGAGTGTATTCCACAAAATCATCCACTAGAAACCCTATGTAGCCCAGTGATCACCATTAGTCATACTAAGTTGACAACTGGTTGGTTTTTTAATAGAAACATCCCAAAATTAATATATAAGCAGAAGTGTCACACACCTGTCAAATTCCTTCATTCTGTTTTTTAATAACTTAGTGAGATTCCATTCTCATAAAAAGATTGCCAAGTACTTGCCAACTTTTAAAGTGTTGTCAGGAGACAGAGAATAAATTTACAGTAAGAAGCACTTGTCAATTAAAAAAAAAGTTAAAAAGGTTCTATCCTAAACCAAATACCATTGCTTTTTAACTTCTCAAGTTTTAAAGTGGAAGGAATAAAATTAATTGGTCCTAATTCAAGAGGTTATGGTGAGATGGTAAGTTTGTCAGAGCAAATAATGTCAAATCTCATCAGATAAGTGGCATACACTAAGAGACTTGAGTCAAAGGCAAACTACAAAGGGAACAAATTCAAGTTCACCATGTGACAGACAGAAAAGGATGGAAAACACCATGCAGAAGGTAAGTTCATTTTGAGAAGGAAGAAAAGGCAATAATAATGTGAGCATAATCCAACTCCAGTCTTTCCTGAAGACCTGATACTCTCAAGCTGTCTTTGCAATCTCTAAAAAACAAAAAAACAAAAAAAAACAAAAAAACAAAAAAAAAAAAAACAACCCACAACAAAAGTTGTCTAGAGAATGGCTGGCTGGAAATAGCTCGAAGAAGCTCACACAACAAGCCCATATGCCTGAAGACTGCACCCACACCCAAATCCAGGGCTGCTTGGCCTTGTGTAAAAAGCACAAACTCCAGAGAAAACTAGGATACATTCATCTGAGCAAGCACCACCTTTGATCCTTTCACTTCATTCCTCTCTTGCCTCCAACCAGGCTGGAATCTCTGCCCTCATGTTGTATCCCTCTGCCAGCTGACAACTTCACATCCTGAAATGAGAACATCTGGGCTCCAGATATTCTCTGCTTGAGAGTGTCCATAATAAAAGTGATATCACAGGCTTCAGGCTCAAGGATAGTTAGAGATAGGCAATTTAACAGGAGAGCAGTTATTCTATTTAATGAATTAGATGTATGCATAAGAACATGTATGTATTTTTAAAAGCAGAATCTAGTAAGAGATAAAGAATAAAATATCCACCTGGGGATATTTAGGAATATATAAATTATATACATTTGTGTGTACGCACAAATATGAAATTGTGTACACAAATACAAAACTGTGTATACAAATACAAAATCATGTACATTAAGTTGATTGTTGTTGTTGTTGATTGCCATCAAGTCGAGCACGACTCATAGCATCTCTATGAACAAAGACCTAATGCCTTCCTGTAACTATTGTTACTTCTCCAAGTTCATAGAGTTTCCAGAGGCATGTGGGTTAGGAAGCGGATTCTACTCCTGCTTACAAACCTGTTTTACAACTGGGAGCCTCACCAAACCCTGTCCACATTGGGAAACCATTCTGGTATTCGATACCACAATGGTACAAGGTTCAGTATCACAGCAACCCAGGTTATTTCATACTGCACATTGGCAAAGACTGATGTACAAAGTGGAAGAATGTTCCTCCAGATATAACAGCACTAGTTCACTTAGCAGTCAGTGGCTAAGTGTCATTAATTCAAATACGACTGAATGTAAGTTTTGCACAAAAGACCTAAACTCTGTTCTATAACTAACATAGTTTCTGTATAGAACTCTATTCTATAACTACCATCATTTCTGTACATTTAGAGAGTTTGTAGAGTTTCCAGAGGCATCTAGTTTAGGAAGTGGATGCCACTCCTGCTTCCCCGCATAAATCAATTTGGAAGCTCATCCAAACACTGTACATTATGGGTAACCATTATTGTATTTGACAAGACTATGGAACAGTGTGCAGCATCACAGCAACACCAAATTGTTCAGTTCAACAAAGAGACAAAAAGACTGATGCGTCATTCAAGAAATATTCATTCAAAAATATATTAAATTGATTAGTTTTTATTAGTTTGTTACTATAAATTACATCGTGTTGCTCAATACCACTGAGTTGAATATAACTCAAAGGGACTTTGAGAACAACAGATCAAAACCCTGTTCTATTCTGTACCTTCTTTATACCTTACACTTGGAGCCCATTGCCACAGACATTGCATCAGTCTATTTCATTGAGGGTCTTCCTCTTCTTTGGTGATTCTCCACCATTCCAAGCATGATATCCTTTTCTAAGGAACAGCCTCTCCTAACAACAACATGTCCAAAGTACGTGAGACAAAGCTTCACTAGCCTTACTCTGCAGAGTATTCCAGCGGCACTTTATTTAAGACTTAACTATTTGTTCCTTTGGCAGTCTACAGGATATTCGGCACTCTTCTCCAACACTCCAACTCAAATGCATCAACTGTTCTCCTATCATCCTTGTTCATTGTTCAGCTCTCAGATGCATAGTAGGTGACCAGAATACTGTGGCTTGAACCAGGTGCACCTTAGTCTTTAAACTGACATCACTACTCTTCAAGACTTTGGAGAGATTCACTGATAGCCAACTTTCCCAATGCTATATTCATCCATAATATCCTGACTGATAGCAACAAAGGTGTTGACCATGGATCCAAGCATTGAAAATTCATTGAAAAATTTCAGTATTTTCTCTCTGTCATGATGTTGCTTATTGGTCAAGTGGTGAGGATTTAAATATAACTGCTATTCAAATATATTCACCAACAGCTAAAGTAAAAGATGAGGAAATTGAGAAATTTTACCAACTTTTAAAAATTATTGTAGTTTATTTACAAAATTCAAATACATTGTTTCCCAGACCAGATTCTTCCAATGTCCCTCACCACCCCCATAAAATCCCCATGATCAATCCCCCCTTTCCCTGCACATCCTCATCCTTCTGCTTCCACCTCCCCTTGGGTCCTCATACTAATTTTATAATAATGGTTTTACACAATATTTGTCCTTGTGTCACTAAGTTAGTTCACTCAGCACAGTGCTCTCTAGTTCCTCCCAAGTTAGGTAATAATTTACGAAATCATTGCTCCTGCGTGCTGCATAGTATTCCATTGTGTAAATGTACCATAATTTCTCAATCCATTCATTTGTGGTTGGACATCTGGGGCTGCTTCCATGTGCTTGTGATGGTGAATAACATTGCTATGAACACTGGTGTACAAGTCTCCACTTGTGTCTCAGTTCCCTTTGTTTTCAGGGTGGAATAGCTGGGTCATATGGAATTTCTATGTTCAGCTTTTTGAGGAAGCACAGAACTGCCTTCCATAATGGTTGTACCATTTTACAATCCCACCAACAATGTTTTAAGAGTTCCTATTTTGCCACATTCTCTCCAAAATTTATTACTTGCTGCTCTGTTAAACTTTGCTACTGCTACTGGAGTGAGATGGTACCTCATTATGGTTTTGATTTGCATCTCTCTTTTC
>NW_006399792.1:17284480-17349106 GCF_000299155.1 Elephantulus edwardii
GCTTTGTTCACAATAGCAAAGAGCTGGAAACAACCCAAGTGCCCATCAACAAACTAATGGATAGAGAAACTCTGATATATTCACACAATGGAATACTAAGCACCACTGAAAACCAAGGAACTCATGAAATATTATGCAAAATGGATGAACCTGGAGGACATTATTCTAAGTGAAATATCTCAGTCACAAAAGGATAAGTATTGCATAGGGCCACTGTTGTAAAACGGGACTGACATTAGTGTTGAGGGAAGACAAGAGAAGAAGGGGATGAAGCGTGTATACTGCATTGAAACAAATAAGGAAGAGAACGGTTTAAAAAAGATATATGACTGGGTATTATTGTTATTACAGGAGTCCAGAATGAAGGCTGCACAATGTAGTGGACTTGGGGGGAGGGACTGCATAAGAATCAAAGTGTTTTTCCTTTATTCCTCAAGGAGAAGAGTGAACTGGGGGGACGTGGGTGGGCAGGGAGAAAAGTGCAACCATGAATTACTGGAAACCCTAAGACTCTGTAAGCGTGCATTAAAATGAATAAAAAAATGGCTAGGAAAAAAAGAAAAAATTAGACATTGGGGAAAAAAAGTAGAATATTAAGCAAGATTCCATTTTAAATAAATGCAATTAACAAATTTAAGAACAACCATAATACACAGTGTTGACAAGAGTGGAAGGAAATACCCTTATACTTTTTTGATAGGAGTACAAATTTTTAAAGACAATAGTATTTTAATATACATCCAAAAGCTTCAAAATATACATATATGCACTTGGACCCAGAAATAAAAAGTCTATAACTTAGTCAAAGATATTTACCCCTATTTCTATTAAAACGCTTCAATGTTGCTATCGGTTTCCATCAGGGATTCTGACTCATGCCAACTCCGTGCATGCCAGGATGGAAATGTACTCCACATTTTCAAGGCTGATTGCCTTCGAACTCTATGAGTGAGTTCTCACCACTAATCTTTAAGCTCATCATTAAGCACTTAACTCTTCACACCACACAGGGATTCCTTCGTCAAAAATGTTTTCATCCTTCTTATTACAATGGAAATATTAGGAATAAATGCTGAACAGTAGGAGGTGAACTAAATTCATTATTGCATAGTCACATACAGAATGTTATGGAACAACTAAGAATAAAAAAGACCCTATAAAAGGATAATTAGTAATATGAGGAGAGCAGGCAATGAAACATTATGTATGATATACTGAAAATTAAGTATGTGGCCAGAAGCTGCACTGCAATCCCAAAAGCACACAGTTTGAGGCCACCAGCGGCTCCACAGAAAAAGGATGGGCAATCTTCTGCTATGCGATTATCTGCCTCTGAAAACCCACTGGATAGTCAGCTAGGAGTCAATTCTGACTCAACGGTACTCAAAACCAACAACAACTTATGACCTAGTGGATAAAGAGTTAGACTGCCAACCAAATGGCAAGTAGTTCGAATCCACCAGCTGCTCCATAGGAGAAATCCCTTCCCATGTGATTTTCAGTTTCTGAAAATCCACTGGAGGGTCATATATGAGTTGGTTCTAACTCAATAGCAATGAGTTGAGCCAACATCTACAACACAGATACAAACATTAATAAATTATAAAGACACCCAACTAAAACATTAACAATAGTTATTTGGGAATGTTTGAGTTAGGAATTATAACTGATCTTTACTTATATTTTTGAGAAGCTATAAAAATATTTTTTCCTAAACATAAATCCAGTTGTCTATCATAGAAAATTACTAAAGGAGGAAATAAGTATACAGTCCTTTCCATGAAGGGTATGTGGGGGTAAGCAGCTGGTTAATACAGTAACCACATTTTGTGATACACCCGAATGACTGGTCTTGAGTAGCAAATTTGAAGTTTTAGTAAAGACTTATGTAGAAGTAAAACCTAAACAAAAGCAAAGACAAGATCTGCATGCTGGTAAATGCTTTAGAAAGTTCTGGTGAAGAATTATCTCACAAGTGGGTTAAGTATTCATTGGTTTTTAAGTCTGAGGATAAAGGTAGATAGATGTTCACCTTGTAACCTACCTCCTTTCTTGTCAAGTTCACAGTTGCTTTTTTAAAATTTCTGTAGCCAGACACACAGCTTTTTTTTTCCTCAGTGACTCAGCTTACCAAGCACATCATCATCATCATCATCATCATCATCGTCATCAATTTTCCTTTCCTATCCTACTACTTAATCTCCTCCTAAACCTACCACACAAGTAAAATGTCCATCTTCAATATTTTCAAATGCAGTAGTACATAGGCCTCTCTTGATGAATCAGATGGAATGCAGCTGAGCTTTCCGATTCCACTATAATCGATGGCAGCCTACAGTTGGGACCTCCCACATTCACCACCACCAGCAGTTGCTGTTACATTGGTTGTGATTGATGGTGATCTCATGTGTATCAGGACAGAATTAGGTTCCAACAGAGGTTTCGGTGGCCAAACCTTTCTTCCCAGGAATCTCTGGCTGGACTTGAATCTTCAACCTTCTGGTTAATACTTGAATGTATTAAACATATGCTCCACCCAGGGACTCTGGATTTTCCCCTAATCTGTTAAGGAAATAATTATTAATTTCTCCAGTGATATCTTAGTTATCATTGGGTATTAGAAACTAAATGGCCAAAGGAGGGAACACTGACCAAAACTATGCTTTTGATTGGGAGAGTCCTCAGACTTCCTGGCTGCACTTGTATAGATCTGAGTGGAGATAACAGGGAAGGGCTGGGAGCTCTGTGGGAAGCACAGAAAGGGAGGGGAAGGTAGAACAAGTGTGGGGAAGCTGGGGTGAAGAAAGGTGGAGAGAGCAAGAATGTATGCTATAGAGTTCAGCTAAAATAACTGAGAACCTTAGAAGCTGGGCAGGAAGCCAGATGACTTGTCACTAGTTTGTAATCCATAGTTGAAATATTTCTGGGGTTCAGATTTTCACAAAGAAAGGGATCTGTCTGGAAGATAAACTCCCTTGCATCAGTGGCAGGCTTTCTTGGCTGGTATGCAATACTTGTGCCCCGTCATTTGTCTCCTGGCGTACACATCAAGGGTCTATAAGCGGCACAGGCAAACGTCAGAGTTGGGCTCTTGCTAAGGCAAAAGGCCATGGGAAAACAGTCACCAGTTGCTTTTTTTCCCTCTGCATTTTTCCTCTCCCTAAAAATGTAAAATGAGAGGGAGGAGTTGGTGATACCACTGCCACCTGCCTCACTGGGTTTGGTTTGCATAAGAGATTTATGTTCTAGGAAGACAAGCCTGTTATTCTCCCTTGTGGGTGACTTAAAAACCTCCACTAACTCAAACTACCACAGTTCTAAAAGCAGTTTTTGGTTTTGGTGGTTTTACTTTTGCCAGGCCCTTTCCCTACGGCACTCACTCAAACATCTTAAGGAGAGAAATGAAAAGGAAGGGTGGGGAAAATGAAGATTTTATAATTTTCCTAAGGCAACACCTAGCCAGATATTGCTGACAGAGGTAAATAATGTAAAGAAAGTATAAAACAGGTCATAAGCCAAAGTCGAGGCATGCCTGCACATTCCTTTCTCCTCCATGCAACAGTTTACTAACTTTTTTCTCAGAAAAGTATTCTAGAGGGCTCAGTGTGGGCTTATTGAAGGGGATTAAAAACTGGAAAACATGTCGATCAATAGTTTCAACAGTCATATTTCATATTAGCCTTTAGCATTCTTTTTATATCACTATTATTGTATACCATGAAGTTAAAAAAAAAAAAAACAAACCTCACAGCTGACCCTCTATCAAGTTTTCAGAGGGAGGAAATTGCATGGTGTGTCAGAACAGGTGAGACTGGCTCAGGACAGGGCAAGATTCAGAGCTGCTGTACACAGAGTCACTATGGGTCGCAGGTAACTCAAGAGCACACAACAATAGCAAGCTTGCCCATCTTTCTCCATGGAGGAGCTAGTGGATTCAAGCTGCATACCTTTGCACTGGCAGCAATTCCTTTCCCCTAAGCCTCTAGAGCTCTCTCTCTTCATAGCACTAAGAGCAGTAAATTAATAGAGAGATAAGTATCTGTTATTATCATAGTTGTGTACTTATTTACCGCCACTGTGCTGCCATGGAGGGAGCTCTGGTAGCCTAGGGGCAAAAAGCTGCACTGCAATCCCGAAGTCACCTGGTTCAAGGCCACCAACCACTCCAAAGGAGGATGGGTAACCTCCTCTCATTCTGTTAACTACCTCTGAAAACTCCCCACAGGGTCAGCTGTAGGTCAGCTCCGACCCAATGGTAAACAGCAAACATGCTCCCATGGAGCCTAGTGGTAAGAAGCTACACTGCAATCTCAAAGGCATGTGGTTTGCATCCAGTAGCTGCTCCATAGAAAGATGGGCAATGTCCTCCACTCAATTTACTGCCTCCAAAAAACCACTGGAGGATCAGTTTTGGGTTGGTTCTGACTCAAAGGCACACAACAACAACAACAGTGTTTCCATGGGTAAAGTAAATTCCTTTAACACATGGAAATTGTCAGTCAGCTTCATTGTAATGTCAGGTGCCTAGGACAGAAGCTGTTCAGTAAGGATTTGTTTCTTGAACAGTGGAGGAGGTGAGAATATCATTCAAAGCAGTAAGTCCCCTTTGTAAGAGAGTGAGAGATTTAAGTGAGAGATCATAACTGTAAAATTTCAGAGAAAGTTTCAAGAGAAAAGTGACTGGTTTTGCGATACGCTTCGACTTCGAGTAGGTCATAGGATTTAAGGAGCATCTGTGTTTCAATGATTGGATCCTCACCTTCTGTGTAGGAAACCAGGGCTCAAGCCCCAGACAATGTACCTCACAAGTAATGTCTGTCAGTGGAGGTGTGCCTGTAGCCATGACATTGAACAAGTTTCAGCAGAGCTTCCAGACTAAGATGATCATATTCCAAAAGCTAAGTTCTAAGCAAATTCTATCAATTACAATGATGCAATTTACCATTGAGCATGGAGAAAGCAGAATTTCCTTTCCCTGTGAATTTGGTTGCAAAGAGTTGAGGCCAACTTGACAGCAGTGAATAGTGACAAAGAGTGGCACAAAATCAGTGGCAGATGAACTGTAGTTTGCAATATAGATTGAAACTTAATATCAAGAAAATGAAGATTCTCACCACTGGGCCAATTGGCAGCATTACTACAGATGGAGAAGAGATTGAGATTGTTAACAATTTCAGCTTGCTAGGTTCCACAATAAACAATCTTGGCACTAACAGGAAATCAAAATACAAATCACATTAGGAAAATCTGTTGTCAGGGACCTCTCCAGAGTGCCAAAGAGAAAGGATGTCAGTCTATAGACTAAAGTGTGCCTGATGCAGACCATGGTCTTCGCAATTACCTGCTATACATCAGAGAGTGTGACACTTACCAAGGATGACAGAAGAAGAATTAATGCCTTTGAATTAGGGTGCCGGCGAAAAGTATTGAACATACATAGCATGGACCACAAAAAGAACAGATCTGTCCTGGAGAGGGCAAAATGAAGCTGTTCCTTGGAGGCAAGGATTTTGAGAGACTCTGTCTCATGTATTTTGGGTATATAGTCAGAAGGGACTGGTCTTTGGAGAAGGATATCATGCTTGGAAGGGTTGAGGGACAGCATAGGGGAGAAAGACATAATACCTGGGGTAATGATGGTAGGTGAGTCAGAGATAGTGAGTCAGTGAGATGGGCTCAGGATAGAGCAGGCCTCAAAGTTACTGTGCATAGGGTCATACTTGATTTGATGGCATGTAACAACAACAAAATGACATAATACTCCTCCAAATCTAAGATATATTAGATGGGTCATAGCAGATACCAAATTGGCCATGATTATCTCAACAGAACAAGGAGGATTTTAAAAGGATAGCTCCATAAACATCTTTGTCAAGAGATCTGTCCAGAGTAGAGGCAGGGCTAGGATAAGCCACATGCTGGCATCTAAGGCTAAGATTCATTAAGTTCTCCTTGTCTGGGTCCTGGCTTCAAGGGGTCAGTATTTAATTTCGTAAATGATTGGGCTGCTCTAGCCAAGCACGGCTTCAACAAATAATTAACTTTAAATGTTGCTCTGCTCAAATGATAGCTTTTAAATCTCATCCAAGTCAGCATCTTATATGTAAATTTTACAGGCTTGCTTATCACAAGGATTCCCCTTAAATGTACCACAATATTGATTAAGGAATAAATAAATGGAGATCCTATCCTTTAATCTAAAAGCATTTAAAACAATAAAAAAGACACTAAATTATTGTGGAAAAATACAATTAACTGATTAACTGTTCTCTGATCTATCTATCTATCTATCTATCTATCTATCTATCTATCTATCTGGAAGGTTTTTAACTCAACTATTAATAGAACAAAAATCTTTACTTCTCAATTCAAGCTACTATTTTTCAGTCCTAGAATTTTAAAAAGAATGTTTCAACAAAAAAGTTACCTTTCATTATGTACCAGACACAACATATTTACATCTCTCAAACATAATTTCTAACTCACACAACATTTTCAAATGGATTCAACACTCTTGGCATCAGCAGTTAGGAAATCAAAAGACAAATTGTGTTAGCAAAATCTGCTGTCAAAAACCTCTCCAGAAGTGGACTTGGGTGGAGGGATTGCACAACAATGAAAGAATTTTTCTTTTACTTTTCAAAGAGAATAGCGAACTGCATGGGGGGAGGAATGGGCAGGGAGAAAAGTGCAACAGTGACTGAATGGAAATCCAAAAACTGTAAATTTTCATTAAAATTAATTATTACTACTACTACTACTACTACTACTAATAATAATAAAAGACATCTCCAGAGTGTTAATGAGCAATGATGTCAATCTAGACACTAAGGTGCACCAAGTCAGGTCTTGGTCTTCACAATTACTTGTAATGCATCAGAGTGCAGGACAATGGCTAAAGTTGACAGAAGAACTGATACTTTGGAGTTGTGGTAATGAAGAAGAATATACTATGGAATGGCTAGAGAACTACCAGGTCCATTCTGAGAGGGTAAAAGCAAGCTGCTCATTCGAGGCAAAGATTCTGGGGCTTTGTCTGATATACTTGGGCATGTTACCAGAAGGGATTAGTCCTTAGAGAACGACACCATACTTGCAAAGGTCGAGGGACAGCACAGGAGAAAAAGACCCTGGATGAGATGGACTGACACAGTGACTAGAGTATTGCAGGTAGGTGTAGTAAAGACAGTGAGTTTGGCTCAGGAAAAGAGCAGGGTTTGAGCTATTATGCACAGGGTTGCTATGAGTCATATTAAACAACATGTTAACAATATTATCTTTACTTCACAGGTGAGGAAGCTGATGTTTCAAAAGAACAAATTATTTGCTCAAAGCCATATAACTGTAATGTTGTTGTTAGGTGCTGTCGAGTTAAGTACAAGTCATAGTAACCCTATGAACAAAAGATCTGAACCCTGTTCTATCCTGTGCCATCCTCATATTTCCTGACACACAAAGAGCCCACTGAGGCAGTCACTGTGTTATTCTACCTGATTGAAGGTCTTTCTCTCTTTTGCGTACCCTGCACCCTTCCAAGCATCATATCCTTTTCCAAAGAATAGCCCCTCCTAGCAACATGCCAAAGTATCATTCTTGCCTCCAAAAGCTTTCTGGCTATACCCTCTTCAAGGGTTCTGTTTGTTCTTTTGACAGTTCATGGGCTGTTCCGTGCTCTTCTCCAACACCATAGCTCAAAGGTTTCAATTCTTTTTCTGTCATCCTTATTCATTGTCCAGCTCTCAGATGCATAGCAAGTGATCAAAAAGACCATGGCCTGAGTCAGATGCACCTTAGTCTACAAACTGACATCATCACTCCTCAATAATTCAGAAAAGTCCCTAACTGCAGTGCAATGTGTCTCCTTATTTCCCGACTGCTGGTATTAAGGATGTTAAATACGCATCCAAGTAAGATGAAGTTGTTGACAGTTTCAATCTCCACTCCAACCATCATGATGTTGCCTATTGGTCCAGTGGTAAGAATTTTTGTTTCCTTGACACTGAGATGCAATCCATACTGAAAGTTGCATTCCTTGATCTTCTGGAACAAATCCTTCAAGTTCTCCTCACTTTCTGCAAGCAAAGATGTGTCATTTGCCTAACACAGGTTAAATGATAAATTTCCCTCTGATCCTGATGCACATTCCTCTTCAGAGAGTCCAACTTCTTGAATAATTTGCTCAGCATACAAACTGAATAGGTATGGAAAAAAAAAATACAACCCTGACACACTTCCTTCTCAATTTTAAACCATGCAGTGTTCCTCTGCTCTGTTCACATAACTGTCTCCTGGTCCAGGTAAAGGTTTTGCATGAGCACAATTAAGTGCTCTGGGACTTCTATTCATCTCAATGTTAACCAAAACTTGTTAGGATCCACAGAGTCAAAGGGCCTTTGCACAGTCAATAAAGCACAAGTAGACATTCTTCTGGTATTCCTTACGTTCAGCCAGGATCCATCTGCCATCAGCAATTACCTGGTGCCATGGCCTCTTCTATACCCTGCCTGAACTTCCAGCAGTTTCCTATCTATGTATTGTTATGGCCATTATTTAATGATCTTCAGCAGTGTTTTGCTTGCATGTGATATTAAGGATATTGTTCCATAGTTTCCACATTCAATTGGGTCACTTTTCTTGTGACGGAGAACAAATATCTTCCAATTTCTTGGCCAGACAGCTGTCCTTCAAATTTTCTGGCATAGACTGGTGAGCACATCAAGGCTATTTCTGTTAATCGAAACAAGTCAGTTGGCATTCCTTTGATTCCTAGGGCCTTCTTTTCTGCTAATGCCTTCAATGCAGCTTCTACTTCCTCCTTTATTACCAATGGCTCCTCCTTTATTACCATTGGCTTCATATGATAGTTGGTGAAATTTTCCCATATCAATCGGTTCTTTCTGGTACAGTGACTATGTTTATTCCCTTCATCTTCTTTTGATGCTTTCTGGGTTATTCCATATATTGGCCATTACATCTTTCAATATTGCATAACAAGGCTTAAATCTGTTTTTCAGTTTTTTCAGCTTGAGAAATGCAGAAGTCCTTCCCTTTTGATTCTCCAATTCCATCTCTTTTCATATTCCATTATAATATTTTCCTTTGTCCTCCCAGGCTGCTCTTTGAAATCTTCTCTTAAGCTCTTTTACTTGGACATGTTTTCCTTTTGCTTTGGTTTCAAATGCTAAAATAGTGTGTCAAATATCATATAACAGTAAGACAGCACACATTCGAAACGGCCTCACCTCATTCATGTCTTAAAAATATTTCATTCATTCTTTACATTTTCAAATATAAGACTACAGAGTATTCAGATATAGAATTAACTAGACAGGTTTTTGTTCTTGTGATTTTTTTTTACAATTTTTAAAAAACAGTTAACTTTGCCTCATTAAAGGCAAAGATTCTCATATACCTGTCTAGCCTCAGAACCAAAAGCATCATCAGGAAAGAATGCCTAGGGAAATGAGAATGTCAATGGAAAGTTGAAATCTAAGTTTCTTCATACACACACACACACACACACACACACACATACATATGGAAGGGCTAACCATGTAGCTGACTAAATGACACATAAGAATGAATTCATTTAATCCTCATCACATGCTCTGAGGTAGGTATTAGTGTACCTGTTGCACTCAAAGGCAACTGGAACTCAGAGCTAAGTAGTACATTGCTGCTTATAAGTGACAGAGCCAAGATTGGAATCCAGGTGTTTTGTCCCCAGAGACTAAACTTTTAACTACTGTGCCACAATTCTTCTCACTTGTGAGCCCAAAAAATAAAGGCAGCCTCTCCCACGAGTACATGCAGCTCCATGCCCTCATCTCTATAAACAACATTGTTTAAATAACAGACCAAACATTGATACCTATGTAAAAATGGGCGAAATTTCTTTTTTCTTTTTAAAATTCTAATTATTTTCCTCCACCTGAAAGCTACACTTTTGTGAGCTAACTAACACTGAATGGTTTGTTAGTGTGATGGCTTTATCTTTTCTCCTTGGGCACTCTGACAACAGAGATGTGTGTATACATTTCAACGGCCTTTCTAGAGGAGAAAATGAGTTGACCATAAAGAGGGGTGAGACAAGATAAGAAATAATTTTCTCAAGACCAGATGAACCTACACTACACCTAGAATTAAATTTAATATCAAGGTTTCTAAAACTAAGTCATGAAATCACCACTCTGGTGGAGACAATACAGTAAATAGATATAAGCCATCATCATGTAAGACTCCTGTTTGTTGTGATGGGTGGCATCAATAAGTCAGTGAAGCCCTTGACCACCAAGCTGGGTACCACTGAGTCAGAACCAACCCATTAGCTGACTCTCCAGCTCATTTTCAGAGGAAGTAAAATCACACAGGACAAGACTGTCCATTTTTCTCCCATGTAACAACTGGTATATTTGAGTCACATACCTTCATGCTGGCAGCTCATCTTCTTGCCACTAAGCCACCAGAGTTCCCTATCCAAGCTTTACCTAACCAAGAGAGGGGTGAATCAAAGAGAGGTTATGACAGGACTACGTGGCAGAAATCTAAGTACAAACTTAATCTTGGGACCTGAGGTCCCTGTTGTTGCTAAGTACCATCATATAAAACCCAATTAATAACCAGAATGTGAAATGTACTAAGTAAATGTAGGAAAATTGGGAGTTGTCAAAAAGGAAATGGAATGCTTGAAGATCAACATTCTAGGTATCAGTGAACTGAGATGGTTTGGTGACTGGTTGTACTATATAGTAATTAGAAACTGAAGAATTGTGTTGCATTCATAGTTAAAAAGATAATTGCAAGACCTATCCTAAAGTATAAGTTGTGAGTGATAGTATACTCTCCATAAGCTTACAAGAAAGACCTGTTAACACAACTATTATTCAAATATATCCACCAACAACTAAAGAGGAGGAAATGAAGGATTTTACCAACTTTTGCAGTCCAAAATTGATCAAACATGGAAACAAGATGCACTGATAGTTACTGGTGACCAGTATACAAAAGTTAGAAACAATGAGGAAGGAATGGTAGTCAGAAAGTTATGAACTTGGTAACAGAAAGGAGGCTGGTTAGTGAATGACTGAGGTTTATATATCCAATGTTTTATTCATATCAAATACCTTATTTTTAAAAATACAAAAAGTTAGGTCCATGGGCTGAAGAACAGGGGATTAAGTTTGGGAACAGGAGAGTTAGGGCTGGATTTAGCTGGGAAGAAAGAAAGTCTATGAGCAGAGCAGATACCTATGTGACAAATCTAAGATGTGAGGCTTAGAAGCCATGGGAATGATCCTCCTTAGTTGTACATGTTATGAGAAAGGAGCTGCTTATGTAGTCTGGTGTCCTATTTATACCGGGCTAAAGCCCTAAGGGAGCCTTATGGGAGAATGATCGAAGCATCAAACTCAAATGTGGTCAAATCTGATCAAAGTTGGGAAAGGTGAGGGAAATGAAGCAGGGACTACATAATGTGATTAATAATTATAGTATTGTCTAGTTTAATCAAGCACAAGACTATGACAATACTATTCTTATATATGTGTGTGTGTGTGTGTGTGTACATGTATGTGTGTTATTTGTGCATACCATGAAATTTAAGAAAAAGAAGACAATGGTAAGGACTCCTCAGGGTAAAACTGGCAGCACCCCTACTCACTCCTCTCCCGTTACCTGTACATATACTTCCATGGTAAAGGCATCTTTATGTGTGAATTGGCTCTGCTTTGCATTGTCACTCTGTCCCATATTCAACAAAGCAAGCGTGACTATAAATAAGGTAATTTCTGATAATTATTTCCTTCGCCACAGTATTCCCATTGTTTTTTTTTAAGTCAATAAAGTGATACGTTATTCCAGTTGTAACATAAATGACCCTGCCGAGAAGGATTCATCCAGAGAAACCTGTTGTTGTAAAATGAAAAGCATCTTCCTGAAAAGTTTAACACGTACAGGAAAAGCACTGGCTGGATGACCAACTTCCAACATCAGTAGTGAAAGTCAAGTATAATGGTTCAGCATTTTTCACAATGCTGAAAAAGTTTATTTGGAAAGATAATTAGGACAGTCAACGCCAAAATGGTGCATGGAAACTGATCACAAACTTGATTTTGTTTTTAAGATCTCTCTCTTTTCTATTCTATTGTCCCTCTTGCTCTCTTTCTCCTTATTTTATGCATAAAAATGCAACCAGGCTGAACTAAAACAAATTGGTTTAATTCCCTGGAGGGAGCGTGAACAAAATTTCCCAGCAACTTTCTACTGGAGGCATTTGTGGGTGAGTATGTGGATAGAATGTGGAAGCAATCAGCTACGTAAACCAGTAATCAAATGAAACAGTACCCATTTCAAAGTGCCTTAAAAACAGCATCAGCATCACCAATTAAAACACTGAGCATGGAAGAAAGGAAAATGAAGAGAAAAAGAAATATGCAGGGGGAGAGAGAGAGAGAAAGTCATGAAGGGACAGAGGCATGAAAGGAGTATAATCAAGTATATGGATTATATGGAATATATGGCCAGGGGACCATATACTACATATATGATTCAGGGGAATGAATTCCCTTTTATAGGCAATTTCTGCCACAAGAGTGCTGGCAGGAGGTCTCTTTGATGGAACAGAAGTGAGATGAAAAAAAAATATCATCAGTAATTTCATCAAATTGAATTTTCTTAGCAGTTTACTTAAATTACTCAACCATTAGACATTTATAAAGGCATTTGTATGTGCCCATTTTGAGCCTCCTTTAAAATAGCAGGTAAATAGAACATGGCAAGTAGTAAACGTTAAGGGTTCTTTCATCTGTTTTTTGTTGTTGTTGTGATTTTTTTTTTTTGCTGAGACGTCTTTAGAAACACTGTTTCTTCCCAAGTTCTTCCCAAGTCATCAAGAGGTAGCAATTTCATTCATTCACACACATATTCAACAAATACTGACTTCTTTGTCTAGCCCTGGCTTCTAAGAATACAGAGATATAAAAGGCTTTACAGACTACAAAAAGCCTTAAAGCTGAACTCAGCACATATTGTGTTCCATATCCTGTAATAAAGGTGACCAGCCACAAAACAGGTCCCACAACTGTCCTATCTCAATCGTGTGAACAGCATACAGCATTTAAGGCCAGCTCCCACAATCTTGTGCTTTCTGCTCATGACCGTGACCTAGGGTGGACAGAACCAGCAGCTATCCTCTGCATGAACTTTCACATTACCTTAAAGTTCATTCCTCAGCATTTAATTAATAGTATGCACGTACCTTCTTTTATTATTTTCCTTCCAAATGATTGTCCTGAAACTCTAACCAAGAGTATGAAGGAAAGAAGCATATAAACTGACTCTCAGACTTGTTCGCTTGTGGATTCTCATCATAGCCCACGCGGCTCCCCCTCAGCTGCAGAGAGTGGTTGTCACAGAACCACTGGCACACCATCCGCCTTGCCCTGTGATCCATGCCTATGCTTCAGCTTTAGCTGTCCAACACCACGCAAAACCCACTACTTGCTCTGTCCTAAAGACAAACTTCTCTCGCTCCCATCACTTGTATCATTATCCATTTCTCCTTTTCTTCATTTAAAATTTTTTCTTACATTTACTTTTCCCACTTATACCTATCATTGCTAAAAAATGGTCAAATACAAATAAGAAACTGAATTCTACTATAACTATTCCTACATGTAGAGATTATTAATATTTTAAACTATTTTCACATTTATTTATTCATTTATTTATTTTATAGTTGTTGTATGAAGTGCCATCAAGTCATGCACTACTCATAGCGACCCTATGAACAAAATATCTGAACCCTGTTCTATAACGATTGCTGTTTCTCTATGTTCATAGGGTTTCCAGAGGCATGATGTTTAGAACGTGGATCCATTCCTGCTTTCAAGCCTGTCTCAGTCAGGGAGCTCCACAAACACTGTCCACCATGGGTAATCAATATGGCATTTTACACACCTGTGGCACAGTGTTCAGCATCACAGCAACCCCAAGGTACCTTAGTACAGCAAACCGACATACCAGTGCTGTACCATTTAGAAGAAATTATTTACATATAGATAGATAGAGATATAGATGGATATCTTTATAGATATCTATATCTATCTATATCTATATCAGTATCTGTATCTATCTATCTCAATCTCAATCTCTATCTCTATACCATCTATATAATGTTGTCACATACCATCTACTGAGTCAAAATTGACTCATAGCTGACCCTTGCAGTGGTATCTCAGAGGCTGTAAATCACATGAGAGGAGATTGCCCATCTTTTTCCCACTGACCAGTCTCAACCTATGTGCCTTTGGGTTGGCAGTGCAACTCCTTACCATTAAACCAACAGAGGTACACACACACACACACACACACACACACAGTCTCTGGGTGACAAAATCAGTTTGTGCATAATTAACGTAAAGGATGGTAGTTTAAACCTACCCAGCAGCACCGTAGAAAATACCTGGAATCATGTTTTCATAAAAATTGTTAATGAAGGTAACAGTCAAGAATATACATATTATACATATATAACAGTCAAGAATATATATGTAATATACTCTATATAGCAATCTTGCTCTGTAATATGTGCGATCACCACAAAAGACAAATTAACTCAATAGCCACAGGATTGGAATATGAGTTATACCACTACTCTTATATGATTTGCTCAGGAGTTACTTTTGTGATGTCACTTTCTTATTTCTGTTTCTTGATCTTTCTTTAGGTGAAAATGAATCTTAAAATAGACATATTTTTTCCCTAAGCTTTCATTTATGTACTCTTGTATTTGCAGTTGTTGTTTTTGTTGTTGTTATGTGCCATGAAGTTGCCTGTGACTCACAGCGACCCTATGTACAATAACTCTGAACCTGAGCCAGTTTCACGGACTCTGATACACCTTCCCCATTGCCCTAGTCACTGTATCAATCCATCTTATCTGGGGTCTTCTTCTCCTGTGCTGTCCCTCTACCCTTCCAAGCATGATGTCCTTCTCCAAGAATTGGTCCCTCCTCACCACGTGCCCAAAGAATGTAAGACAAAGCTTCAAAATCCTAGCCTCCTAGGAGAAACTTGGTTTCACCCTCTCCAAGACAGACCTATTTTTCTTGGCTGTCCATGATATGGTCAAATAATTCAAATGCATCAATTCTCCTATCATCCTTAGTCATTTTCCATCTCTCTGATGCACAGCAAGTAATTGCAAAGACTATGGATTGGATCAGGTGCACCTTAGTCTCTAGACTGACATCATTGCTTCTCAGTACTCTGGAAAGGTCCCCGACAGCAGATTTACCTAATGCAATTCTCCTTTTGATTTCTGTTGGTGTCAAAAATACTCATTGTGGAGCTGAGCAAACTGTAACTGTTAACAACCTCAATCTCTTCTCTATCCATCATGGCACTGCCAATTGGCCCAGTGGTGAGAAGCTTTGTCTTCTTTATGTTAAACTTCAATCCATATTGGAGACTACAGTCCTTTGTAGTATTTGCAGTATAGTGCAGTGTTTGCACTACTAAGGAATCTACTCTTCTTTGATCTTCTTTACTCACTGTCCAACATACTCACTATCTTGAAAAAAGTGCAGTCAGAGTGCTCCTTAAAGGCAAAGATGGTGAGACTTTGTCTCACATGCTTTGAGCATGTTATCAGGAGGGGCCTGATAAGAGGAGAAAGACATAATTTTTGAAAAAAGGAGTAATTATAGGGTTGCACATTTGATAGGTGGAGGGAGGAGTGAGTTAAGGAAATGGGAAAGATACGGTGTGAAAAACAATGTACATGAAATTTGTAAGTAAACAAGTATAAAATGAAAATTTTATATTAGAAATCATATAAAAATGATAGACTAACAGATTGGCTACAGCAGTGAGCTCAAGCATAGCCGAGATTCTGAGGACGCACAGGATGAGGCCAGGCTTCAATTGGTTAAACATATGGCTGCCGAGAGTCAGAACTGACTGCACAGCAACTACCAGGAATCTAATTCACAAAATAATGGCCATACTAAACCAAAGTATGGTGTTAAATAAATATTGACCCAATGGCCTAGGCTTGTGCAGAACATATAGAGATCATACTACATGTGCTTCAGTGAATCAACGATGAAAAAATTAAAAAAAACAAACAAAATCATAAAAAGAATGTGCATCACCATGGTCATTCCATTGTTCTTCTCATCAGATCAGGAGCCTTGTTCAGAACTCCGCTTACTTGAAAAACATCTCACAGATGCCATTAGCTCCACATCATTCAAGGTACTGGCTTTCTAGTTGGTGCCCTGCCTGCAGCCTGGCCTGTGATTACCTGCACAGGAGCGGTGATCGCGGTAGAAGCCGTCGGCACAGGTGGTCACACACTGCCCGTGCTGCATCAGCAGGGGCGGCCGGCAGGACGAGCACTCCAGGGCACTGGTGCATGTGGAACACTGGGGCTGGCAGGCTGGCTCCGGGTAAGGTTCAGAGAGAGAACAGGGAAGCTCTGGTTAGTTCACAGATATCACCCCTTGCCTACTCCTACAGAACCTCATCCTGAGGCCTTAGGGCCAAAGACAAGATGAAAGACTTTTTTGTCTTTCCTTAATTTTTACAATGATGTTACAATTTAAAAAAACAACAACAACAAAACTTTTACAAACATCTTATAATGTTACAATAATTTTAACACTCACCCTTGATGAATAGTTCCTATTACCAGGCACTGTTCTTAGAGCTGTATGTTTATTAATGTGCTTAATCCTCACAACAATAATAGGATGTAGGTATTATTAATCTCTATTTTACAAATAAGGAAGAAACTCAGAGAGGTTAAATAACTTGCCCAGTGTCACATATCTAATACATAGTGAAGTAAACATTCAAAACCAGGCAGTCTGACTGATGAATCTGTTCCTATTAGCTCTCAATTTCTCTTTAAACCAATTGTTTTCCTCCCGTTTGTCATAGATATATATGTAACTTTATGAATAGAAGTAGTAGTAGCAAAAAATTGAATAATTAAGAAAATAAATAATATTGTTGTGTTGTTATAGGCCATCAAGTTGCCTGCAACTCATAGTGACTTTATGTACAACAGCTCTGAACTCTACCTATCCTAAGCCAGTCACATTGTTTCTGACATACCTATCCCTATTACCCCTATTACTCTATCAAACCATCTTCTCCTAGGGCTTCCTCTCTTTCACTGTTCCTCCATTCTTCCAAGCATGATGTCCTTCTCTAAAGACTGGTCTTTCCTGGCAACATGCCCAAAGTATAACAGATAAAGTTTCAAAATCTTTGTCTCTAAGGAAGAAATGAGGTATTTGTTGCAGCTGAAGCTCAACATCAAGAAAGCAAAGAGTCTCACCTGGTATATACTGACTATACCATAGTCTGCTGGGAGAACAAATATGTTTGTCCTGGAGAAGGTGAAATTCGGCTGCTCCTTGGAGGTAAAGATTCTCAAGCTCCATCTGACATAACTTTGGGCATGTTGCAAGGAGGGACCAGTCCTTGGAGGAGGGACCTCATACTTGGAAGGGTGGGGAACAACGCAAGAGAGGAAGACCGTGGATAAGATAAGATGGATTGACTCAGTAACTGGGGAAATGGGGGTAGGTGTGTCAGAGACAATCAGATTGGCTCAAGATAGAGCAAGGTTCAAAGCTGTTGTACAAGGGAGCTCTGGTTGCCTAGTGGCAAGAAGCTGCACTGCAATCCCAGAAGCACACGGTTCAAATTGACCAGATGCGCTATAGAAGGAGGGGCAATCTCATCTTGTACCAGTCAGATCCAATTTGACGGTACACACACAAAAAATAGTGCAAATAAAACTTAAAAAAAAAAAAGCTGTTGTAAGTAAGGTTGCTATGAATCACAAATGGCTTGATGGCACATAACAATAAGAAGGAACAAATTGGTTTCATCCTCTCCAGGACAATTATATATTTTCTCTAGCAGTCCACAGTATGTTCAATACTCTTGTCCAGCACCACAATTCAAAAGCATCAATTATTTTTCTGTCATCCTTATTCATTGCCCAGCTCTCTGATGTGTAGCAAGTACTTGCAAAGACTTTGGCGTGGAAGAGGTGTATCTTAGTCTGACATCATGGCTCTTCAGCACTCTAGAAAGGTCTCTGACAGTAGATTCTTCTAATACAATTTGTCTTTTTATTTCCTGACTGTCAGTGCCAAGAGGGTTGACTGTGGAGTCAAGTAAGATGAAACTGTTAATAATCTCAATCTCATTCCCATCTATTATGGTGCTACCAATTGTCTCAAGTGGTGAGAATCTTTGTCTTTTTGATGTTGAGCTTTAATCCACACTGAAGACTGCAGTAGTTGGCTTTCTGCAGCAAATGCTTCAAGTCCTCCTCAGTTTCTGCAAGCAAGGTTACATCATCTGCATAACACAGATTGCTGATGATTCTTCTTCCAATCTTAATGACACATTTCTTTTCATTAAGGCCAGCCTTCCAAATTATCTGTTCAGCCTACAGATTGATAAGGTATAGAGAATATATACCTAGCAGTGGAATTGCTGGGTCAAATGCTATTTCTATTACCAACTTTTTGAGAATGTGCCATACTGCCTTCCAGAGTGGTTGCACCATATTTACATTCCCACCAACAGTGAGTACAAGGGTTCCAATCTCTCCAAAACCTTGCCAGCATTTGTTGTTTGCTATTCTACTGAACTTTGCTATTGTTACTGGGTGAGATGATACCTCATAGTTGTTTTTATTTGCATCTTTCTGAGAGACAGGGATTTTGAACATTTCTTCATGTGTTTGTTTGCCAAGTGAATGTCTTCTTTGTTGAGTGTCTATTCATATTCTGTGCTCACTTTGCGATGAGTTGTTCACCTTTTTCTTATTGAGATGTGGGAATATTCTATAAGTTTTAGACTGAGTCACTTATCAGATATGTCACTACCAATTTTTTTTCCTAATCTGTGGGTTTCCTTTTTACCCTGCTGGAGAAGTTTTTTGCTGTGCATTGTTGTTCTTGTTAGGTGCTGTATGACTCATAGTGACCCTCTGAACAAAAGATCTGAACCCTATTCTGTCTTGCACCATTTCACACTTCCCAACACAAAAGAGCCTATTGCAGTAGTCACCATGTCAGTCCACCTGGTTGAAGGTCTTCCTCTCCTTCAATGGTCCTCCACCCTTGTTGAAGTGCATAGGGGTTTGATTCTTAGAAGGTCTCATTCATCTATTTTATTTTCTCCTGGCTTTAGGTTTTTCAAGATGCATGGAAGTCTGTTCATATTGTGGATTAAGGCTTCTAAAGTTCTTTCAAGCTTTTCTCTGATGATGCTGATAGTACTTAGTTTGACTCATAAGTCCTTGATCCACTTTGAGCAGGAATATGCCCTAAAGAAATCAGGACTGCCAGTCAAACAGATGTATGCGCACCCATGTTTATTGCTGCGATATTCACAATAGCAAAGAGATGAAAGCAACACAAGCGCCCATTAACAAATGAAAGGATAGAAATCTATGGTATATTCACACAATCAATTATTATTGTTAAACGAGGAATTCATAAAGTGTTATACAACTGACCCTGAAGAACATTATGCTGAGTGAATATCTCAGTCACAAAAGAACAATTACTGCATAACACGACTGCTATAAAACATGACTGACTTCGGGGTTGGGGAAAACAAAAAAAGAGGGGATAAATAATAAATACTTTAATGGAACAGATGAGGGGGAAAACTATTTAAAAGGAAAATAGGATTAGGAATTATCTGTATAACAACAGCCCAGAATAAGAAGTACATAGCAAAGAGGACTGGGGGAGGAAATTATGTAACAATGAGTGATTTTTTTTTTTTTTCTTAAGTGATCTGAGCAGGGTAAGGAGGAAAATGTGCAACAATAAATGAATCAAAATCCAACTTTTCTGTAAAGTTATATTAAGATCACAATTAAAAGTGGAAAAAAATAAAAGGTCTAGAGACAGGACACATCCTGACGCACACCTTTCCTGATTATAAACTATGTAGAGTTTCCTTGCTCTGTTCAGACAACTGCTTCTTGGTCCAAGTATAAATTATGCATGAGCAACTATCAGGTGTTCTAGGATTCACATTCTTCTCAATGTTAGCCACAATGATTGTGTTCCACAGACAAGTGCTTTTGTGCAGTCAATGAGACACAGACATTCCTCTGGTACTTCCTGCTTTCAGCCAAGATCTATCTGACATTGGCTATGATGTCCCTAATACTGGCTAGTCTTTATTGTGGGAGCTCCGGTGGCTAAGTGGTAAGAAGCTGTGCTGCAATCACAAAGACTTCAGGTTCAAATCCAACAGCTGCTTCATGGGAAACTGGTGGGTGCAATCTCCTCCTGTGTGATCTACTTCCTCTGAAAACCTCTGCTGGTGATTTAGCTATGGGTCGGTTCTAACTTGACAGCAAATCACAATAACAATTTATATTGAGTACTGCCTGCATTCCAGATACCATTCTAAGGCACATCTCATATACCACTGAGTCAGAACCAACTCATAGCTAACCCTTCAGTGGGTTTTCAGAAGCAGTAAATCACATGGGAGGAGATTTTCCATCTTTCTCCAGTGGGAGAGTTTGTGGATTCGAACCACATGACCTTGGGTTTGGCAGTGCATCTCCTTACCACTAGGCCACCAGAACTCAAAGGTCCTATTAACTCACTTAATTTTCATAAAAAAACTTGTGAAGAATGTATTGATATTATCTCATTTTAGAATGAAAGATTACTGAGGCAACAAAACTGAAAACCCAAGCCCTCTGCCATTCAGTTAATTCCAACTCACAGCAACTCTACAGAACAGATCAGAAACCCTGCTCACATGGAAACCTTGCTCAGAGGGAAACCCTGCTCACAGGGAAACTATTCATAGGGTTTTACGAAGCTGTACTATTTGCAGAAGCAGACTGGCACATCTTTCTCCCACAGTGACTTATGGGTTAGCAGTCAAGCACTTAACTGCTGTGCCACCAGAGTTCCAACCCACAAATGTAAGCACTTTTAACTGGATAATTAATCTTAGCAGCAGGGTTTCTAAGAGTAATCCCCTATGATGCAGAGTGAGTATGATTAGACCTGGGAGTCAAACCCTCCCAGAGAAGGTCTGCCTCTGGGATGTATAAGAATTCTGTAATGTACATAAACTCACTTTGGCTCCCTTGCTATCCCACAAGAGATAAAGTCTATTGCCAATTAGCTGTGTGATATAGCAACAAGCCAATTAATTTCTCTGGCTCACAAGTTCCCTATGTGCAAAATGAGAATGTTCTAGGAAGAGCATTCTTCAGGGTTCATTGTCAATTCTAAAGTTCTACGCTGATAATCTGAGTGTTTTTATTAAATGGCATCATGTATTTCAGTGATAATTACAATCTTTAAAAGTTGTCAAAATTAAAAAAATAATAATTTAGCCACAAGTACCTAGTAACTATCCATACCACATCCCCTAGCTCCCTCTGTTAAGCACTGAGAAAAAAAGACCCATAAAATTGTTAACAGGAAAAGGCAAAGCTGATAGAAACCCAATAACCTATAGGTGAAAAGATTGCTTCTCAATGGTTTTTGGAAACTCCCATTTTTTACCTTTATCATTCTCTCCTTAACAATATTGAGCTTCTGTTTGATAATAGCAATGTAGCCACCATAAACCATCGCCTCTGGGTTGTCTGCTCTGAGCCATACCTAAACAAAGACCTCCAGCTTGGTAAAACCCCAGGCCACAGCTGTGCACACACTGTCCATTCTGCAGGAACTTTGTGGGGTCCTGGCAGAGATCACAGTGGTCTGGAGACTGGGAACAGGTCAGACAGTCTTTGTGGCAATGAGCTAAAATCCAAGACAGAGAGGAAAATTCAGTTAAAGGTCACATAGTTTATGTTATATTTGCCAGAATAAGAAACTGTAGTGCCTACCATTGTACAGAGTAAGTAAAATTAAAAACACTGAAACTTAGGTACAAAAAAGGTCTCCAGATAGCAATGCAAAATTTCAAAGAATCTTGAGAAATCTCTTTTTCTGAACTCTCCTCACTAAATTGAAAGCACTAAACTGGAGCCCCAAACTGAAGGCACTGACAGCATTGCAGAACAGGCCCATTAATTAATCCAGACTTCCCAGGATGCCTCTAGGAACTGGGATGACTAAATTATATGACTTAAATTCAATCATCTGCTATTTCTTAGATGCTCTTCTTATGCTCTGAAAGGCATAAAAAGTTGACAGAAAGACAATTTAAAAATTTTTAAAAAATAGTTATTATTTTCTGGGGAGAAAGAAATGAGCCCATTTCCTTTACTTCCTCCAGAATTTCAAATCACATTCCCAAGTAATTGGTATCATCACTGAACCCACTGGTAACTGTAGGCAAAGACTTGATTTTCAAAGTGTAATAGATAATAATATGCCAAATATTTATTTTAGAAAGCCACTTTGGAGAAGGTATTGTAATTAAACTACAAAGTTGCTTACTTTCCCCCTGATAAACTCTTCACAGTAACACTGTGATTAGTCAAAGTAAGTTGAGTGCAACAAAAGCAACTGACACTATGAAAAACTGGGGCCCACAAATGAAAACAATTAATTATGAAATATTAATAGACGAAAACGCCACTTTGTCTAGAAAGACCAAGCTTATAGGCAAATTACTGCTCAGCCAGAGTGACTCTCGTGCTTGCCAACAACTATTAACTGGAACTAATTCAACCCCAGGTGATTTGAAAGCAGAGTTGCAGAACAAGTAGATAAAATTTTCTTTGGGAAGAAATTAATGAGTCTTTAAACCTCAAAAACTCATTTGAGAACTCCAAAAAGATCCATCTGCTTAACAGTGCACTTTGAAAGGGGGAGGGGAAAAAAAGAACTTCTATAACAAACTTTGAGCAATTATTTTTCATATCTTCAATGACAAAACAGCACATACATTTGAGTTCTCAAGTTTATAGAGAGTAGGTCTTTTGATTTTAATTGGCAGGATAGATAAGACACATTTTATCAATGAGGAAACCAAGGTTTACAGAGGGGCAGTGATCTGCCCCAGATTATATGCCCACAGTAAGGCAGTTTGGCAATTACATGATGTACAAAGATTAGTTAGCATCATTTGTTAGGGAGAAAAGAAACTAACCCAACAGTTGACTCAATAACACAAAGCAGGAAAAGGAAAAGGATCTTTCTGAATTTTGTGGGAATAAAAATATCTTACCAGAAAGAAATCTGATGTGGACTTACCTGACGTACAATCTGGACAGCACCGTCCCTCCACCTTCACAGCGAGTGTGGCCACTGGACAAGGTGGGCAACAGGGCTCATAGCAAGTCACCTGAGCCCCCAGACACTCACACACCCTGCAAGGGCCAGCCTCCCATGTTTCCCCTTCCTACACGAAACAATTTAAAAAAATGACTCAGTCATCAGGCTTTAATGATAGCGAAGACAGTTTGCTAGTAAAAAACTTCTGATTTCATATAAGAATGAGGTGATAGACAAGACATGGTCCCAATCATATCCAACCTGATTCTGAAACAGGGCAAGTGGGAAAGAATCCTAAATGTTAAAGCGCAGTAGTTCTCCCTCTTTGTTTACAACTGGTTTATTTTACTGTATGAGGCCTTTATGCTGTCAAGGTGGAACTGCGTGGCTAACATTCCAGTGGCATTTTGGGGAGGACACCCAGCTACTTCTGGATTTGAACCACCAGAGAAGCACCACCTTTGGGCTAGCAGTGCATCTCCCGAGAAAGGCCAGAGGCCCCTACATGAGGCCCTATTTAGTAGAAATAGTTCAGCTGCTAACTTAAATGGTAGTGGTTTGAACCTTCTCTGAGGTGCGCTTTCTGCCTGGTTATCGGTGTCCTAAAGTTCATAGCCGTGAAGACTGTGGAGCACAGTTCTGCTCTGACACAGAGTCACCATCAGTCACAATGGACTCAATGACTGGTTTGGCTTCCTCATGTTTAATTTCAGTGTGGGACTCGGGCACAGGTGGAAAGATTTTAGACACAGGGAGATACACTGTCAAAGCCCTCCCAGGCGACCATAACAGATGACTTTTCACAAGACGAAAGCATTTAAAACTTGTTCCCCAACTTCTTGTCCTAAAAAGCACTCCAGGGAATTACTGTGTACCTAGTGATTAGCAGGGACACTAAACACACTCTACACTACCAGTGGGACATGCAGTGAAAGCCCTGCATTTCTTTATGGTGACTGCAACACTAGAGTCATTGTATTCTTAAAATGAAAGCTTCCGGAGGCCTTTTTTAGTGGCTGTAGAAATGCTGTGGGCTTTCTCACACTGAAGTATTCTTTTCAGCCAAACAAATTATGGTAATAAACATTAGTGCTTCGACAAAGAAGGCAAAGAGAATTATAAAAAGCAGTTCATTTTTTTATTTTTTTGTGCAGGTTCAGCTCATCCTGGAAATAGGAAAAGGGAATAAAACATCCTATCAGAACACATCGAGGTGATGAGGGACACGAGACTGGAGACAATAGGACAGCATATTTGAAAATAAAATTTTGATGAAATGTATATTAGGTCAGCTGGTGTTAGACATTCCAAATTATTATGTGAGGGCATTTCGCAACAAGGAGTAGTGATTGAAAAAGACTGAGGAATATTATCTTCCAAAGGCAGAAGTGCTTTTCTTCAATTTCAAGCCGGGCACAGACCCTGTCCTCTTTATTCAAAACCAAGTTCAAAAACTGTAAGCTTGCCTCTCTAAATAAACATGCTTATATTCTTCCTTAAAAACAAGCTACAGAACATTGACCTGAAAACCTAGAATAAGCACTCGGTACAGGCAGACATTTGGAGATACTGCAGGTTTGGTTCCAGAGCACCATAATAAAGCAAACAGTGCAATAAAGCAAGTCAAAGAATTGTTTTGTTTCCCAATGCATATAAAAATTATGTTAACTATATACTAGAGTCTATTAAATGCATAATAACATTAAGGAAATGACTGAAACATTGTGTGAGTTATGAAAACATGACACAGAAACACAAAGTAAACACACACTAGTAGGAAGAAAATGGCACTTGCCCAAGGCAGGGTTGTCACAAACTTGAAATTATAAAATTTTAGTAATTTGTTATTGTGAATTGCAATTAGCTGAAGTGCAAGAAAACAAAGCATGCCTTACAGAGGTGCTCCTGAAACCAAAGATGTGCTTTCTTCAGTAAGTACTCAACATGTAAAATTCCATTGAAGATTAATAATTACTTCAGGGGGAAATATTTCAGAAGGAGAAAATCACCAAACTGTGCAGGAGTTGGCAGTTAGAGACTTAATTCTCAACTATGGGGGAAAAAAATAGCTAAGAAAAGAAGTGAACATGAATAGATCCGGGAGACACACTGTCAACTCAAAGGCAGGCCACCAAGCTCCAGAGGCGGAAGATGGTAAGTCTCCACCTGTGTGACTTACAGCCTCTGAAAACCCACTGGAGGGTCAGCTACGAGTCAATTTTGACTCCACAGCAACGAACGAAGCTTTTCATCTCTGACCACAGTGTCATCAAACTTGATTGTTAAAAATAGAGCATTAAGGTTTCCCAAGAGAGCTTATGCAAGTCATTACTTAATTTTATAAATATCAATATACAGTTTTTAAAATCTATACTTACTGGAATATGGGCAACTCGACTGGCATTTGAGGACATCTGAGAACAGAGGAATGCATTTATTATAACACTAAAAACACCATTAAGTCAATCTATTCATTTTCTCATTAAAGGTTATCCATTTCCCCTCAAGGAACATGCAACATCATTTGTTATGAATAAAAATAAAATCTATACTAAGAACAAGAAATGTATACCAACAATGACTGAAAAAATGTGCTCAGAAAATACTTCTTAATTTATAGTCTCACTTCTGCTTGAGAACCTAGCTTCATGTCCCT
Organism: Elephantulus edwardii; assembly: GCF_000299155.1. Lineage (NCBI taxonomy): Eukaryota > Metazoa > Chordata > Mammalia > Macroscelidea > Macroscelididae > Elephantulus > Elephantulus edwardii. The sequence goes on from NW_006399792.1 coordinate 17,310,389, forward strand.
TTGATACAAAAGACTTCACAGTCAAAGGATCTAAGTTTGTATGTTGTTGTTGTTATTGTTATGTGCCATCGAGGCGCTTGCAACTCATAGCGACCCTATGTACAAGAGCTCTAAATGCTGGTCTATCCTGTGCCAACCTAGCCATCTCAAACGCACTTATTCCCACCGCTCCAGTCACAGAATCGATCCATCTCACCAAAGGTCTTCCTCTCCTTCGCCTCCCCTCCACTCTGCCAAACATGATGTCCCTTTCCAATGACCAGTCCCTCCTTGCAACATGCCCAAAATATGTCAGATGAAGCTTCAGAATCCTTGACTCCAGGGAACACTCTGGCTTCACCCTCTCCAGGACAAACCTGTTTGTTCTCCTAGCAGTCCATGGTATATTCAACACTCTTCTTTAAGTTGAAGTCATACCGGCTTCATCATAAGATATGCATAAAAGCACGATATGATCAGAATCACAGAAATCCTGATGGCTTGAGACTTAGGCCATCACATCAGGGGCTGGTCAATGGGAGATGGGTATTGAATGGTGTAGGCAAAAGGAAGAAGAGATGGTGGTGAAGTAAGAAAGCATCGGTGGGCTGTAACATTGAATCTATTGGTTATTGTCATAACTGGGCAATTGTCTTTCATCGGTTCTTTTCTGTGGAATGCTTGTCTGTCAGATACTATTATATATATTTAAAGATTGAGACAGACTAGGAAGAAGGATTGGCCATCCACTTCCGAAAAGACAGGCCTTTGAAAACCCTATGGGCAGATTTTTTAATTTTTTTTTGCAGTAAGAGAATTGCTAGGGTTTGCACTTGTTTAAAATAACCTGGGTTTTTTTTCTAATCACACTGACTTAATTTACCTCCAAAAAAAAGAATAGGAAAAATGATGCTACCATTTTAGAATAAAATAGAACATTCTTAGGGAGGTTTTAATTGCCTAAATTCTTCGGAAACAAGGATTACTAAAACTCTATAGTGCTACATAAAACTAAGCCAACAGCATAATAATAATACCTATTTTTAATGCATTTTTAAAAGTCTACCTGGCACTGTTTAAGAGTTCCACACACTTCAATAAGGGTTGCCAAGTGGCCAAAAGGGGGGTGGTTGTTGTTGTTGTTGATTGCCATCAAGTCGAGCTCAACTCATAGCAACCCTATGAGCAAAAGGCCTGAAGCCTTTCTATTGTCATTTATCAAAGTTCATAGAGTTTCCAGAGGCATGTTGTTTAGGAAGTGGATGCCACTCATACTGCCAAGGCCAAATGGGTAGGGAGTTGTATTCCAATCCAGTGGTGGGTGGTTTGAATCCATGAGCTGCTCCAAGGGAGAAAGATGAACAATTTCCTCCCGTTTTATTTACAGACTGAAAACTTGCTGGAGTAAGCTATGAGTTGCTACTGCCTCAGCAGTAATAAGTGAGGAATACACCTCAATGAACCCACTGTTGTTGGTAGGTGCCATCAAGTTGAATGCAGCCCCATTAACAACAGATCTGAACTCTGTTTTATCCTGTGGTCCACTTCCTCACACACCAGACCCCATTGCAGCAGTTGTGTCAATCCACCTGGGTCTTTTTCTTCTTTTTCAACCCTCCACCTTTCTGAGCATCATGGACTATCCCTATCGAAAGAATAGCTCCTTATAACAACATGCCCAAAGAATGTGAAGCAAAGCTTTATCATCTTTGCCTCCAAGGAGCACTATGGCTGCACTTTGTCCAAGACATATTTGTTGTTCTTTTGGCAGTCCATGGGATGTTCACTACTTTTCTCCAACACCACAGTTCAGAGGCATCAATTATTTTTCTGTCATCCTTATTCATTGTCCAGCTCTCAGATGAATAACAAAGTGATCGGAGAGACCACAGCCTGAATCAGATGCAATTATGTCTTCAAGTTGACATCATTACTCCTCAATAATTTGGAGAGGTCTCTACATGCAGACTTCTCCAGTGTAATACATCTCCTTATTTCCTAACTGCTGGTGCCAAGGGTGTTCATTATGGATCCAAGTAAGATAAAGTTGTTGACAGTCTCAGTCTTTCTCCATGTATCATGATGTTGCTTATAGGTCCAAGGGTAAGAATCTTTGTTTCCTTAAAGTTGAGATGCAATCCACATTGAAGACTGTATTCTTTAATCTTCTGCAACAAGCACTTCAAGGCCTCCTCACTTTCAGCAAGCAAGGCTGTGTCACCTGCATAATGTAGGTTATTGATGAGTCTTCCTCCAATCCTAAGGCCACATTCTTCTTCCCAGAGTCCAGCTTCTCGAGTAATTTGCTCAGCATACAGTTGAATAGGTATGGAAAGAGAATACAATCTTGATGCACTCACCTTTAAATTTTAAACCTTGTACTCTTCCCTTGCTCTTTCCCTACAACAGCCTCTTTGTCTAGGTATAGGTTTTGCATGAACACAATTAAGTACTAAGGGATTCTCATTCTTCTCAATGTTAATCATAACTTGTTATGATCCATACAGGCTATGCATTGGCATAAATGATAAAACATAAATAGATATTATTCTGGTATTCATTACTTCCATCCAGGATCAACATGACATCAGAAATTATACCCCTGGTGCCACACACATCCTTTACTATACCCAGTTTGAATTTCTGGCAGTTCCTTATCTTTGTATTGTTCTAGCTATTTTTAAATGATCTTCAGCAATATTTTGTTTACATATGAGATTAATGATGGTGTTGTAGTGTACCACAGAGTTGGAACCCACAGCTGAACCTCTGGTGGGTGGGTTTTCAGAGGCAGTTAATTGCACGGGAGGAGAATGCCCATCCTCCTCCCAGATATTAATGATATTGTTCAATAGTGTCTACATTTTGTTAGATCACCTTTCTTGGGAATGGGAATAAATATGGAGCTCTTCCAATACATTGGCCAGATTAAATACATGGTCACATTGAGTTGGAGCTATTAAATACATACTATCACTAGTCCCTGAGGAGTAAGTAACATACCTGAAGTCACAACTCGTATGTGCCAGAAAAGGGGATTCTAGCCTAGTGTCCACTCTGTTAACCCTATGAAATCCTGCTTCCTTAGCAGATTTAGAAACAGTGGTAGAATGGCAGATGTAATTTACTCAAATCACAAAGATTGTCTAGAAATAAGCTTATAAATAAAAGCACCTAATCTGAATTCTTATAATCTTTTGACAACCATGGCAGGTGTATTTATGATCATAAAGAACTCACTTAGTTTATCAACATTTTAAAACCTCACGTGAAAAATATGGGCTAAAGAAAAAAAACAATTTAGAAGAGACTAGGAGATTTGTTGGGGTTTTGTTTTGTTGTTGTTGTTGTTTTTTTTACCTTTAGGCAATATAATAAAGGTCTACGGAGAAATAAAATCTTAGCAATAGAGTTTCAACTCATATTCAGTTCATCAAAACCTCATCACCCCTACTTGCCAAAAACATCGAGAGCTGGATCATACTTTTCACCATATTCAATCCACCCTCTATCTTAACTAGGGCTTAAACCTTCTAACCAAGCACTTGCTTCTAATTTCTTCCCTAATATCATTTGCTCAAATAGAAACTAATGTAGTCCTTTTTACAAATAAGTTAATCATAGAACTGTTGTTACGTGCCCTCAAGACAGCTGTGACTCATAGCAACCCTATGTACAACAGCTCTGAACCCTGCTCTATCCTGAGCCAAACTTATTGTTGCTGACACACCTACCCCCATTACCCTAGTCATTGAGTCAATCTATCTCATTGAGGGTCTTCATCTCTTGTGCTGTCCCTCCACCTTCCCAAGCACAATGTTCCTCTCCAAGGACTGGAACCTCCTTGCAACATGCTCAAAATCTACTCTTGTCAAAACCCTCTTGTCTTGGGGTAAAACACAAAATCTTTACCTCAACGAACCACCAGCCTACTTCCTGGATCTTTTCTCCAACTCTCTTCTCTCTCACTCACAGCATTTCAGTCAAATTCACTTTCTTGTTATTTACTGAATATATCAAGGACACTCTGCCTCAGTGCCTTTGCAGGTGCATGTGTGGTTTCCTCTTCCTGGTATGTCACTCCATCCTACCAAATTAGCCCTGTGACTCATTCCCTAATTTCTACAGTTCTTGCCCAACTTTCTCTGGGTAAAAGAAGGCTCCTTGAATACTACACTAAACATCACACACTTTCTAACTGCCTTTAATGACTTTATTCTTCTTAATAGCTCTGATCATTATTCAACATTTGCTTTTCATTGTTTATCTCATATTAGCATAGATCCCATGCTATGTTAACTTCAGTACCTTCAGTGTCCGGCATATAGTAGGTGTTAGATGACAAGTTTTGATTAAATGAATGGATAAATGAAACGAGGACTGAATTTCATAAAAAAAGTGAATTACAAATTCCTTTCATAATCTTTAGTTATTAGCCAGATACTCACAGAGTCTGCATTTTCTTCATATACACAGTAGCTATTCCTTGAAACACATTCAGGACAGCATTTTCCTTCTAAGTGAATTAATTCTTCACCCTGTAGAAATAAGGGTTGCAGTGGCACATATCAAATTAACATCTCCAGGTAGCAGGGCTAAATTGCAAAACAGCCAGGCTGCCTGATGAGAATGGAAACTACGCACGCCCCTCCAATCCCACCCACAACTTATTTCATCTCCTCCTGTGCTGGCCTTTCGACAGAAAATTGAGTAAATACCACACACCCCACTGAGTGCTCTTATTCCAGTGCTGGTGATACCTGTGCACCGGTCCTCTCATGATTTCCTGCCATGACCCGGGGCCCCCATGAAAAAGGAAGGTCATGGTTAAGGTTATTGTCTTGGAAAGTTACAAAGCTTCAGGAAAGGATCAAGTCATCTAAAACATAAAAAGTTTGAACTTGCAACTTAGGCTTCACTAAAAGTGTTCAAATGAAACGAACATGTTTCCTTAAATATAAAAATCAGACCCAAATGCACAGATGTAGTCTCAGACATAAACAGTCAAAAGTAATTTTTTTCAATATCCTGAGATATTTACTGCTATTCAACCTACATAACATAATTACTACTTTAAATTGTGAGATGAAAAGAAAAAAATGTTACACTACAACAGATGCTTTTCAGCCTAAATAATTTTCCAATTTCAATATTTTCAGATTTTTAATTTAAAATAATCAGTGTTTGCACTAAAAAGTAATAGTAATTTTTGATTCTTTAACTTTAAACTGAAAGTCGTCTGCAGTCATAATTCCCAGGGAATCTAACATTAAAAATCCAATGACTATCTACAATTCTTATGTGCAAATACTAATTACCAGCAGAGGGTGAAACCACATTTTTCCTTGGAGGCTTGGGTTTTGAAGCTCCATCTCATATAATTTGGGCATGTGGCCAGGAGGGACCAGCCATTGGAGAAGGACATCATGCTCGGAAGGGTGGAGGGACAGTGCAGGAGAGGAAGACACCAGATGAGATGGATTGATACAGTAACTGGGGCAATACAGGTAGGTGTGTTGAAATCAGTGAGACGGCTCAGGACAGGGCAGAGTTGAGATCGACTGTCCTTAGGGTTACTATGAGTCACAGGTGACTTGACGTTACATAACAACAACATCTAGAGGACAAAGATCATTTCTTAAAAACATTTTCCATCTTCTTAAGATGCACCTAATTTCTAAAGGACAGTCATGCTTTATACATGACATTATTTAATTTTGGTCTATATTGCATTTAAAATGTGCTTAATAGTGTAGAAACCATGTTAAATGAACAACACAAATTGCATAAACAGAATAATCACAACAATGCATTGTGCTTTATAAAACAAAGTAAAAACATAATAGCATTTGTCTTTTATATTTTTTGGACAGTAGCAATGTGACTTTTATTTTTCTCAAATTTTCAAAATGTTCCAGAATTAACACAATATGTATAAAAAAGGGGGAAAGTAAACTTGGTAAAGTAAAACAAGAGCATATGAAAGACTGTAACTTTTTAAGCTTTCTCAAAGTTCTTTCAGCAGAGTTACCCAGATCAGTGTCTATCAAAATTCAATGTCAATCAGAAACTGATAGAGAGCAGAGGGTGCTATAGAGAGCAGACATATTTACATATAAATTGTTTTGCAGAAACGTGACAAATCAACTGGTAGAGAAGGCATAACCCAGAAACATATTGAAATGTGTTCCCAGAGCGTATAAAGGGCTTTATATGCATGTAATCCAAGTCGCTCAAATAAATGTTTTGAAACAAGAGTGGATGTACTTCTATTAAGGACAAAATGCATGAATGATTGTTAAGTGCCCACTATAATGCATACAGACAAAACTGAAAATGGAACCCACATCGCCCAGATAAGGCAAAGATTGTGGCTCTTTTATGCTTCCACTGCTACTGTAAATACAGCAAGTCCTACTCCTGGGGAGCAAGGATTCAGTTCGAGTGAGGTAGGAAGTTCTAAATAGATTTACTATTTATAGAAGAGGCCTGGATGCCCCAAAGAGCGTCAGTTCACTGCAGTGGGGAACTTGCTCCAATTAGCATTTGACTTTTGCTTTAAGCAAAATAGCTTTGTGAAATTTACTCTTTTCTTCTTATGAGGATCCTGCAGCTTAGGCCAGGGCCAGATCTGGTCAACTAATCCTTTCCGTCAAGTCACACTATGCCCATTAAACCAAAGATTCTCTGTAATATGGGTCATTTGCTACAAGAAAATAAAATGCTCTTTTATTCATATTCTTCTTATAGTTTATATACATGAATTCGAATAGATGGTTTATCCTCAAATGAAGGTAAAGCTCACAGATGCAGCTCACATTTACGGCATGTATATCCTTTTCCATAAATATTGCTAAAAACACAACAACAACAACAAAACAACAAAAAACCCACAACGTTGTTTTGGTGTAGTTAGGTGCCAATAAGTTGACTACAAGCCAGAGCAATCCTACGAACAACAGAAGTGAACCCTGCCCTATCCTGTGTCACCATCATTTCTGTCATAGTTGAGGTCACAGCTACAATTACTGTGTCAATCCATCTGATTGTGGTCTTCTTCTCTTTCACTGAACCTTTACCCTTCCAAGCACAATGCTCATTTCCAAAGGACAACCTCTCCTAGGAACATGTCCAAAACACGTAAGATGAAGAATTACCATTCTTGTCTCCAAGGAGCACTCTGGATGTACTGTTTCCAAGACATATTTGTTTGTTCTCTTGGCAGTCCATAAGATATTCAGTACTCTTCTCCAACATCACAGTCCAAAGGCATCATTTTTTCTTCTGTCATTCTTATTCATTGTCCAGCTCTCAGGTGCATAGCAAGTGACTGAAAAGACCACGGTCTGAATTAGGAGCACCTTAGTCTTCAAACTGACATCATTGTTTCTCAGTAATTTGGGCAGGTCATTGACGGCAGACTTCGTCAAGAATGTTGACTGTGGATTCAAATAAGATGAACTCGTTGATAATATCAATCTTTTTTCCATCTATTATGATGTTGCTTATAATCCAAGTGGTGAATTTTTTTTTTAAAAATTAAGGTGTAATACATATTGAAGGCTATAGTCTTTGATCTTCTGTAGCAAGTTCTTCAAGTCCTCCTCAGTTTCAGCAAGCAAAGTTGTGTAATATGTATAACAGAGGTTGCTGATGAGTCTTCCTCTGATCTTGATACCCTATCTTAATACTTCACAGAATCCAGCTGGTCTAATGATTTGTTCAACATGCAAATAGAATTGGTGTGGAGAAAGGAAACAACCTTGATCCACACTTTTTTGAATTTTAAAATGACGCATTGTTCCCTTGCTCTGTTCAGATAACAGCTTCATCAAGGTATAGGTTTTAATGAGCATAATGAAGTGTTCTGATATTCCCATTCTTCTCAATGTTAGCCATAATTGATCCACAGAGTCAAATGCATATATATATATGAAGCAATGATATCCCTGGTGCCATGGTCTCTTCTAAACCCACTATGAACTTCTAGCAGTTGTCTATCATGTATTATTCTAGCCATTTTTGGATAATCTTCAGTAGCAGTTTCCTTGCATATGATATTGTTCAATAATTTCCATATTCTGTTGGATCATCTTTCTTGGGAATGGGGGGAAAAAAACATATGGATCTCTTCCAGTCAGTTGTCCAGACAGCTGTTCTCCAAATTTTCTGGCTTGGACAGGTGAGCTAGCCCAGGGCTGCACCTGTTAGTTGATATTCAACTAGCATGTCAATTGCTATTTCATTGATTCTTGGAGTCTTATTCCTTGCCAATGCCTTCAGTGTAGCTTGAATGAGATTATCATGCTAGACCTCATATTTGAATGCCAGAACTTTTTTAAGAAAAAAAGTAACTTGGCTTCATCTGAATTCACTCACAGAAACATTTTAAATATATAAAACTAAAGACCCTCGTATGCTATGGCTTAGTAGCCTAACAGTAAGAGTTGGTAGGGAGTTGTGTTGTCAATTCAAAGGCAGGCATTTCAAATGTACCAATTGTTCCACGGGAGAAAGATGAGGTCTCCTCCTGCACGATTTACAGCCTCTGGATGGCCAGCTATGTACTGGTTCCCACTCTATGGTACATGGCCATAACACAGCTGATTTCTTTATATTTTAACATCTAAGTATTTTGCTAGGTAAATCAAAGTCAAGGTTCATGCTATTATTTTCCTTTTTTTTGACAAAACAGTTGTACATTGATTTCAGTATTAGTCAGAGCGATGCTGTTGATCAGTAATGTCACAGTGGTTACAGCAGTGAAGTGTACATGTTTATCTCTTTTAGAGCCTTTGTAGATGTGCATATTCTTGGGCATAAGCCATCCTCTAGTATCTTGGTATCCAAGATTAGACATCGAATGCCCAAAATATTTCAGAAAAGGAATCAGGCAGAAAGCTGGGAAGAACTGAATTAAGAATGCCAGTAACACACTTTCACTATTCCCCTTGGCTTAGTCAGTCATTTCCTCCGGGTGCTTCTAATGCATTGAATGCATATTTCCCTAACTGTTAGTGCTATAAAACCCATTGCTGTGAGCCAATTCTGATTCATCATGATCCTGTAGAAGAGAGAAGAGCTGTCCCATAGGTCTCCAAGTCCATAATATTTACAGAACCGAGTTACCCCATCTTTCTCTCTAAGAAAGAGCAGCTGATGAATTTGAAATGACAATTTTTCGGTTAGCTGCTGAGTCTTTAACCACTGTGCTATCAGGTTAATACTACTTTCTATTTACATACCTAACTTTCTTAACAGCCTGGATGAAGAAGACCCATCTTTTTCTCTTCAATGATACAAATTTAACAGGAGCTAAGGAGTTAGTACTTCTTTGCTGAACCAAGAGAGGCTTTAATAAGGTTAATAACTGGGTCTTTGCAGGAGTGTGATATATAAAGACGATAAAGGGTTGTTTCCATAGTATTTCATTTGGGTCAAAATCTTATTTCTGGTAGTGTTTCAGTTTGCCTTAAACAAAATTTAGGGAATGTGGAAATAATCTGCAATAAATCAATTTCGTTTCTCCCAGCAGGCTAATGGCACAAGTCCTCAGTGTACCAATGAGAAGACAGAGGTAGAATCAGAAAGTATAAGATGACTGTTAGGCAGCATCTTAAGTAATACTAAGGTTCTCTCCTTTCCTAAAGCTGTTTTCTAAGGTTTCCTAAGAATAGATTGTGGCTAACATTTCTCTATAGATAAGGTAGTTGGAAATGCATTAGCATTGTGGATAAAGGGTTAAATTATCTTCTGTCAGCAAGATTTTTTGTTCAGACTTGCCTAAGGCAGGTGATATAAGGGTTCACATACCATGATCACTTCTCCTACATTTTTCATAAACACTGGCATATTAGACAAATTAAAACCTTGGAAAATAAGCCACCATCCTCCTTGCAGACTGCTGAGGCAAGGAAGCCTAGGCTTAGTCTGAACATATTAAGAGAGAAAGAAAAGGGACCTTGATGATATTTTTTTCTCATCCTCCTCCAGCCATCCTGAATCCTTAACCATAAAGAATGAAAAGGCATTTGGGGGTGGGGGGAGCAAAAGGGGGAGTAAGAGAGCAAAGGAAGGTGATAAATCTGCAAGAAGCAAGACCCTTTTTTACCGAAATATGTTTCAACTTTGCCAAGACTTAGAAGTAGGAGGCAAAATGAAAAAGAATCCTATCACTGACAGCCTTGTTTGAAAGGTTGTTCCTCCTTCTGCTCAATGTTAAGAGGAGCTGAGGAGTGGGAGAGAAGAACTAGAAAGAAAAATGCCTTTGTAGACACCCAGTGCTTCAGAATGCTCAAGTTTTCCTCTTCTACTCGGTTTACAAGCCTGGGGGAAACTGGTGGGACAGACAGCAATGGTGAGGTAGAAGAAGACAACTTTAGAAGTAATTTGTCTTGAAATGAGTCAAAAGTGAGTAAAGAAGAAAATGAAAATAGAAAGCAATTTCCCTACAATACTCATCTATAGTCCAAATAGACGCTGCTTTGTTACAAAGCTTCTAGATCATCTGTAGACAGGAGAAGTCAATCGAGGTCAAGAAAAATTTATTGTGTGTGAAGTCTCCTTCTCTCTTTCTTAAAAGTGAAAACAAAACATGAGACCATTTTCTTTTCTTTCCTCCTGCACAGGAGACTGGTGTTCTCTTTTCTGCTAAATGGTGCATGGCCCCTTGTGGTAGATGCTGGGTTACTGGCGTACATGCAGACTCTGTCTCACAACCGTCACAGGCCAGGGAGGCCATGGGCAATGAGGGCCAGCTAAGCTAACAGGCTAACGTCCTGTCGCACATTTCCCCCTTGATTGTCTCTGGCTCAGGATTTCTAATCTGGCCAGATGCACAAAGAGCTAAAAATTCCAGCAGGCTGTTCCGAATGAGTCTAAACAAATAGTGACACTCACTTTAAACTATAGGACCATTGTGCTAGAAAGGCCACTTGCAATGTGAGTGGTCAACCTGCCCATTCCCTCTGATGCCAAAAAACAAGGATCAGGCTCCGGATCACCTGATACTGTTCAGCTGGAAATATTCTTACCTGGGCACACTCCACTTTGGCACACTCTCCAGTCTGACAGGTCACTTGGCCACCGTTACACGTGCAGAACTCACAAGCTGAGCCCTTCCACATTTCGTCCTGGTACCGCACAATCCCATCATAGGAACAGCTTCTTCCAGGAGACACGCATGTCTCGCAGCACTCCCCATGGCGCCGAGCCCTGATCTGACCCTGAGGCAGCAGAGGACAAGTGTGAGGAGTTGTCCCTGCTGTTAGTGACAGTCAAGTCAGTTCTGACTCCTAGTGACCCCGGGTGGAATAAACAGAACTATCTCATAGGGTTTTATAGCCTGTAAATCTGATGTAAGCAGACTGCTAGGTCTTCATTCCCCCAGTGATGCTGAGTGAGTTTGAGCAATCAGCATATGGGTAGCAGCTGATCACAAACACACTCATGTGAAGGGCAGTCCATGGGAAGTAGTGAAAGCAGGAAAGCCAACAGGAGTAAAAGGATGTAAAATACCAACACTGGACACTTCTTCCCCCTCACATGACCTACACCAGTTAAGGCAATTACCCTATCCCACCCTTTCCCTTAGGAAGTATCATCTTCATATCTGCATATAACTTTCTGAACCTTATAATCTCTTTAATTCTTTCAAAGGGCACATTGAACTAAGAAATACATTAATTAAATGGCCTAGAATAGAACATAACAACCCAGCTGCACCCTCTTAAAAGAATACCTTTTCACATCTTAGTGGAGGGCAGGTCTGTCTGTGGCACCTGACCTCACCTCGGTCACACAGACATGTGGTACAAGCATTCGTACTCCACTGCTCACCATGCTGAGTATAAGAAGAAAGGAAAAAGAAAAGTGGAAAACCAAAGGCCAAGAATACACAGGTAAAAAAACATGTGCACTTTTATTACCATTTTCCATTAAGCTGCAATAAGTGTATGCCTATGAAACTATTTAACAGCTAGCGCCAGTCTGTTTCTAGGAAGAGAGTTAATAAATGTCCAAAGAGAACTCGGGATTGATTTTAATTGAACTATTCCACCAGCAGTCAGGAAATCAAAAAACGTATTGCGATAGGAAAGTCTGCTCTTAATGACCTCTCTAAAGTACTCAAGAGCAACGGTGTCTCTCTGGAGACTAAGGTGCACCTGATACAGGCCACGGTCTTTGCAATCACCTGTTATGCACCAGAGAGTTGGACAATGACTAGGGAGGACAAAAGGAGAATTGATGTCTTTGAGCTGTAGTGCTGGAGAAGAGTACTGAAGGTACCATGGACTGCCAGGAAAACAAACAGATTCATCTTGGAGAGGATTAAACCAAGCTACTCCTTGGAGGCAAGGATTCTGGGGCCTTGTGTGACATACTTTGGGCATGTTGCAAGGAGGGACAGGTCCTTGGAGAGGGACATCATGCTTGGGAGGGTGGAGGGACAGCGCAAGAGGGGAAGACCCTCTATGAGAAGGACTGATTCAGTGACTCGGGTAATCAGGATGGGTGTGTTAGAGGCAGTGAGACTGGCACAGGATAGAGCAGGGTTTAGGGCTGTTATACACAGGGTCGCCTATGAGTCGCAAATGACTCGACGGCACATAACAACAATAACAATATCACAAGTGTTGAGGACTTTCATTCATAGGGCCGCTATGAGTCACCTACGACTCAACGGCATTAAACACCACAGAGAGAGACCAGTTGGCTTAGTGGACCGAAAGTGATGCTACCAAGTCAAAGGTGGGTGACTCTAATCCATGGCCCTAAAGCCTGTTTTTCATTGTTTTTGTTAAAACAGTCTTCTAGGTCATATAGCTCTGGTGTGTCCACTTGCTGTACAGAGGTAACTTGTGGTTGCTGTGAAGCTGAACACTGTGACGCTGATGTGTCAAGTGCAATAACGGTTACCCTTGGTGAACAGTGCTGGGTGGAACTCCCTGATTAAAACAAGCTTGGAAGCAGGAGTGGCATCCACTTTCTTAAATAGCTTGCCTCCTGAAACTCTATGAACCTGGAGAGAGGATGAAAGTCACGCAAGCAAGTGTTGAGGATTTTCCTTCATAGGGTCGCTATGAGTCACCTACGACTTGATGGCACTTAACAACAACAACAACAACATACCCATTACACACAGGTGGCAAGGATACATCTGTACCAAGCCTGAAACACCTGAGACGCATAGGAAAGTTTGGTAGACCTACTTGGTTGGCTAATCAACAGTTATTCTCAGCTCTGTTCCTTCTAAGAAGCCCAGAAGTCACCGACTGATACTCATTTTGCCAGCTTTCCTTGCAACTAAGGCATGCATGGTCACCGTCCCAATTCTAATGGAGTAGACTTCAGGGGAAATTTGTTAGAGGAATGAGAGGATCTGGAAAAGACTGTAATCTCAGATTAAAAAAAAAAAAAGCCCAATTCTTCCTTCCATATAATCTTGTATAATGACTGTGTGAGGAACAGCTTTATGGAGCTGAAGATGACACCTTGGACCCTTGAGGTGATAAGACAGTAGATAGATGCAATATGCTAAGGATGTTGGTAGAGCAAAAAGATCAAAGGTGCTTAGATTCACAAAAACATTTTTTACCCATTAAATTATCAACTCTGCAATAGCACTATGTCTGGGCCTGTTAGATAACAAAATAAGTATTTGTATTATTTTAGTTACTTTTAGTAGAGTGTTTCTTTTGTTGGCAGTTTGTTTGTAGCTACAAAGGCTATCTCTTTAAAGAAAAATTAGCCTAGCACTGTGCTGTCCAATAAAACATCATGTAAATTGCATCTGTGACTACTATACTAGACAATGCAAGTCTATTGTATACAAAAATCTTTTCCCAATTCAACACTGTCATTCAGATTTCATGTGAACAATCTAAAATTATGAGATGGCCTTTCCTTAAAGTCCAGCCCCAGATACCCTCCTGAAGGCTAATAATACAGATTTCCATTCAGTCTTCTTCAGAGAGACTGCCAGCAAAGGAAGTTGTTGGGTTTATTCAGTTTGTCCTTTGCCTTTGAAGAATATGACCCACTTTCAGCTTAGCCTGGCACTTCTGAGACAGAAAACACATTCATTCATGCAACTGACAGAGCTAATTTTTACTTGGTGCCTACTGTTAGGCAGTAAGTGTTCAGATCTTTCATTCACAGGGTTGCTATGAGTTGTCTACAACTCAACGGCACTTAACAACAACAACAACAACAACAACAACTGTTAGACACTGTAATCTGGACTACTTCAATAAGACTTTTAAAGTTTGAGGCTTCCAATAGCAACATCCTCTCGCACCCTTTCTCTCTTAATCTTCCTCTTGCCTCTCCCTCATGTGAGGCAGGGTTGTTTATGGCTCTCAATCAATAAAACCCAACCAAAGCAGTCATGTTCCACATTCCCAGAGACTCAAAGCTACGTGTAAACTGATGGTAACCAGTGATAGCTCCTTCTCCCCCTCAAGATGTATGAAGAGTAAGTTCACAAGGGTTCATGAGCCAGGTGCTGCGTGCCAGCACATTCCTTTATATTTCTAATCCCCTTCAACTTATTATTTTTTTTTTTTCTTCCAAAAAGGCTTTCTGTAAAGAGAAGGCAAAAAAGCTGGCTATGTACTGAGTTTCTAATCCTGGCGGAGAGTCAGACACGAGGGTGGGGAGGAACAGCGGTTGAAGAGGCACAGGGGAGATGTGTGAGGATCTATGTCAAAACACCGACATGGGGTAGATCAAAGGTTACCTCGTACACTTGGCCAGCTGCAGAGCAGGACCGCGCAGAGCACTGCGGGCAACATTTTCCAGGAACTCGGACTACAGTTTCATCCTTAACATCAAAAACACAGGGGGGAAAAATCCATTAAGAGAAAATATTAATCAAGCCTACAATGGTAGGAAAGCTTAACTCATTGTCAGGTATGTGCCTCAAGCATCCACAATAGCAATTTCCTGTCTTTAAGCTTTTATTAGTTACCTGGGGCTTTGACAAGAATTAGCACTTCCAAGATCAGTGCAGCCCCCAAGAAGTTTGCACATTCTCCAGATCCAGTCCCCTTCTAAGACTCAAAGCACAAATAATAACACTATGCTTAGAGTTTGCCAGACACTGTTATAAGTGCTTTGCCAGTCTTACTCTCAATTTACCAATGATAAAACTTAAGACCAAAGAGGTCATGTAACTTGCCCGAGGTCATACAGCTAATAGGTAAATTACTGATAGTAGGATTTAAATGTCAACATTTAAGAACATTTGCTGAATGGAAACCCAAAGTCTCTGTAAATGCTCATTAAAATTCATTTTAAAAATGGTTTCCTTTCTTTATACAACAACTGTAATAGACTGTAATGCTAAGTCCTCTTGCATTACTGAAATAAATTTTAGTTGTTCTTAGAACAATAAGAACAACAAAAAAAATCACACTCCTGCTGGGCTAACCTTAAATTTAAAAATCAAGGTATCCCTCCCCATGAGAATCACTTTCTTATTCTTTGTACACACATTTAATGGTAAAAAGCTGCACTGCCAATCGAAAAGGATATGGTTCAAATCTACCAGCTGTTTTGTGGAAGATAGATGACTGATCTCCTCCCATGCATTTGTACCTCTGAAAATCCACTCCAGAGTCACCTCTGAGTCAATTCCTACTAAACAGTACATAACAATAAGCACAGTAAAAAAAAAAAATCAGTTCCTTACATCACTAGGAATAAACCTGTATAAGAAATGAGTGTGGCAAACTAAATATCCATAACCATTCCTCACTCTCCTATCACCACCCCCTCACCTCTTCCACTCCTTCACCCTACTTTAGAACATCAGACTATTGTTCTTTGCTGCCTTGAGACAAAATTTTATGGTAAAAATCTCCTCACTAATTCTAAAGAGCCCTCTTCTGACTTTAACTTAATCTCTTCAGCCTTTTTCAATGCCAACAAGGTAGACCAATTAAGGGCAGAGGGAAAGGCTTAGAATAAACCAAGTTGCAATGATTAAGACTTAGTAAATCGTATATAGAAGATACTTTGAGAGCAGTTATCTTGTAAGTCTCTCTTATAAGAAGCAGAAAATGAGATTTTATTATCACAACTGCCCTGGAATTCATTCTGAAAAGACCAAGAATTCAAGTGTTTTGGGGAAGGAGGATGACAAATAATTGCAACTTTTCATGGAAAGTTCTAGTATATCTGAGTAGTCCTTTAACCTAGTTACATATGCTCAAATATAATGCATAATAATCTTACAGGGATTTATTTCAAACACTGAAATCACTACAGTTAAACCAACAGTGTTTTCCTTTTTGCTTTAGACAGGTTATTTTACGTATGACTCTCTGAAGTGTTGTGATTATTGATGTTTAATAACGTATGTGAAAATTGGGCCTGGATTGAAATCATTGGGCATTTCTTATCACCTCCAACAGAAGTGTTTGGCTTAATGAAGTTTCAGTGAGGAGACAAAATGAAAACATACCTGATGTCACCCTGTCAGTGATGTCACACTGTTCAGTCACTTTATTGTAGTAAACAGATGAACTAAGGCTCATACAGAATCAGGTAAACCAGGAATAAAAGTCATAATCATAAACCTTGAACAAGCATAGAATCAACATGAATGTATCTTAACCAACATAGATTAGTCTCAAGTCAACTTCAGTGTGTGCAATAAAGAAGGAATTAGACTTATAGGGATTGATACAAGGAAAATCTTGCTTCCCAAGTCTATTGGACATATGTAATTATAGATGTAATACTGATACAAATAGACTCTTTACATAGAAATGCAGGCCATGAAGAGCCAGAAGAAAAAGAAAAGATAAAATATTCAGAATACAAGATGTTATGTGACTCATAACAACCCTATGTACAACAGCTAGTGCTATATATGTGGAAGTGGATAGGTACAAAAGAAGACAGCGAACAGGGAGGTGGATCAGAGAAATACGAAATACTCTTTTAATCCTGCATGGCTATTGCTATTACACACCTGAATTCCATCACCACAGTCTACACAAATTTGCCTTTCAAAGCCTATGTTACTATTGTTGTTATGTGCTGTCGAGTCACCTGTGCCTCAGAGCGACCTGATGTACAACATCCCTAAACCCTTTTTATGCTGTGCCAATCTCATTGTCTCTGACACACTTACCCCCATTACTCCAGTCACTGAGACAATCCAACTCATCAAGGATCTTCCTCTCCTGCACTGTCCCTCCACCCCCATGGAGAAAGATGGGCAATCTCCTCCCATTACAGTTTACCACCACAGATGCAGGATGAGAGGGTTACTGTAAGTCACAATGACCACAACAACGTTTTCAGTCCTTTAAAGAGAAAGTCTGTCAATTCTATATATAAAATTATGTCCTTGGTAACCACAGACTCAGTATTAATGACATGAAGGATGTCATTATTATTTTGGACAGGACTAATATTAAGAGTATTTTCAATTAGTATTTTAAATATTATGTTAAATATTTATGGTAAATATGCTTATAAAACACCTTTGCATCTTTGAAGCCATAGATGAAGATGGAAAATAAAACAGCAAAATTAGAATAGCCAACTTGCTGCCAGTAATAAGTGCCTCACTGACCATTCTATGACTTTCATTTGCTATACGAGCCTATACCTTCTCAATTTTCCAATTTCCTATGAAACATAATCTATTGTTTATCCCCTCCTAATAAGGAAAACAGCTGATCTGTTTGAGACAGTTAATTTGCCATCTTTAGTTTTTACCTCTCTGAGTATCTTTTTTTCTATGCCTAGTCAGAGCTCACAATGCCCAGAAAACAAATGAGCGGTAGGTACACTTGATGGTGGAAAAATGAAAAATGATGAAGAGTATGGAAGGGTAGAACGCCAAAGTAAACCTCCACAGTCACCCAGAGTGGAAAGAGCTCCACCAAACCAGGGATATTAGGTTTTTGTTTCATATATTCATAAAGCAGTTGTGGTGGCCAGTGAAGATAGGGATAGATTTGTTTTGGGAACAATGGGGTTCTCTAAATGAAAACTTGCTAGATTTGTAGAGTAGGAAGAAAAAAAAAACAAAACAAAAACAAGAATTGCCAATTGACTTGTCTCCAACTCCATGTTGCAACACCATATGTATTATGACATGGTGCTCCACGGGGCATTCAAGACACAATTTTTCTGGCATTACTTCTGAGGTTCTCCTGGGTGGACTCAAACCTCCAACCGTTTGATTAACAGCCAAGCATATAACCACTTGTGCCATGCAGGGACTCATATGGACTGTTGTGATTATGTGATGTTATGTGACCTGTGACTCATAACAACCCTACGTACAACAGCTCTAAAACCTACCCTGTCCTGGGCCAGTCTCACTGACTCCAACACACCTTAGGAACTAACATATTTTCTTCTCTCTGGCTATGGTTTCAATAAGCAGAATTAGGCAAGGGCAAGTCACTTATCCTTAAAGTGTTCAAGCAATGAGTCAAGTCTAAATAAATGGAAAGTAACAACTTGAGAACTTATTTTTTTTTCTTTTGAAAACTTATTTATAAAAATCAATCTTAAGAAAAAATAGTGTTCTGAAGATTCAGGGCAAGAATAGGCTTCTAAAAACCTTTTTGAAAAATAGACTTCTAAACAGTGTTTACTATAGGATCTAAGAGTAAATATTTAAATAGCATTTGTAGCAGTGAGATGCCAAGAACTGCAGCCTTTACAATGTAAAAGGGGCAAACAATAAAGAGTTAACACTGGGACAAAAAAATTAGATGACACAATGATAGAGGAAATAAAGAAAACATGATATTGAAATGAAATTGCAATATTAAAATCTACAATGAGAACAATACAGCTCTTGGAATAATTCAGACAGAAAAAACAAAAAGAGAAAAATGAGATGTGAGATGAAGAGAAGGAAGGTTGACAGATGTTCCTAAAAAGTTAAGGAGAATTAAAACGAGTATGACTAATCAAGGACAAAAGTAAAAAAAAATATATTCAAAGAATAAAGAAGCTGACTCAAAGGGCTCTATAATAATCTAGATAAAATATGTGAACAGAGATCTAAATAACACTATCTTGCAAAATGTTCCATCTGTAAGGGGAAAAAATATCAGTATATTAAACAGTGTGAAATAATGAATGAGAGCAGACAAGCCTCAGACTTCTCCTTTCCAACACTAAATTCCAAGCTACAGTGGAAAAGAGTTTAAGAGTTAAGAAGTGATCATAACCTCTCAGAAGTTTGTTGTTGTCAGAACCAACTCATAGGTGACCCTCCCATGGGTTTTCAGAGGTAGTTAATCACACAGGAGGAGACTGACTGCCCTTCTCTCATGGAGCAGCTGCTGGATTTGAACTGTGTCCAAATTTTAAACTCCTTCAAATTGTCTTTCTTACATGCAGGGCGGTAAGAAGAACAATTCTTAAATGCTTAAAGGCTCATTAGTAAGCTACTCAGAATGGTTAATATTGAGAATGGGAGAACTGTGATACTACAAAGCAAACAAAAAACTGGCATGAAGTTCTTAGATATTAACAAACGCTTTGAGAGAATGAGACCCTGCTGGGCCTGGGTTTTCAGAATTGTAGCCTTAGGGGCTCCAAGGTCACCTGGCATAACAAAGTCCACAAAGATCTACATCTTACTTTGGTGAATAGTGACTGGAAATAGCTTTGTAAACATTCATCTAATGTGCAGCTATTGGTCTCTCCCTGTCTGGAGTAAAGAAAGGTGAAGAAAATAAAAACCATATCAAAGTTTTTAGTTGATATGACTGATGAACAGGTGAACCTCAGCCTCTACAACCAGAAGCAAGTGGTACCCCACTATCATTCCTCACTTCTCTGAAAGGGGTCACAAAAGGAAGCTCTGGATACAGTAGATGAGGCTCTAAACACAAAACCATAAAAAAGATTAGGTTTACTGGCTTGGTAGAGACTGGGGAAAGCCTTGACATTAGATTAAATTAGCCTTAGAAAAGCTTCAAGCTTCACCCGTAGGATTCAACTTTCAGTTTCGAAAGAAACAGGTAGAGAAAACGATCAATAATCCTAGAAAGGTTCACACTCCTTAGAACAACCAACCGTGTGAGACCAAAACCATCAGAGCTCATGCAGGGATAAAACTCTCTGCATTTCTCTTATTCAGGGAAAGGAAGAATAAAAATGAAAGTACTAGGAAGAACTGGAAAGCTAGGTGATATATGGTGGAGGTCATAATTAATGTCACAGTGTACATGAATAATTGAATGGAAAATCAAGTCGCTCTGTAAATTTCCACCCAAATCAAAAGAAAAGGTAAAAAAGCAAGAAACCAGTGGACTGCCCCATGGTAACACCACCAGAAAACAACTCAGCTTCAGCAGACCACGCCTGACTGAATGGATAATTTGAGTAAGCCTTAAAAAATGTGGAGGGGTTATGGTTCTGTTCATGAGACATCTGGGCATAGCTGAAAGCAAAGAATTTCAATAAATAAACTTATATCAAGTTCATTAAGGAACAATCTCTTATTTGAACATAAGGAATTTCTCCCTTTGTCAGGTATTATCAACTTTCAAAATGCAATTTGAGCTATGTAAGACAAATATGTTCCCTCTTCCTTTCCAAAAATTGGAATGAATTACAGAAAACAAAATTCTATTGTAGTCTTTTTGGATGATTTAAACATGAGTATTAATCTTCCTATATATTTTGCTGCCTCTTCTAAAAATTCCTTAATGTGTACAATTTTATTCTTTAAAATGGAAACTTTATAGTAAATTAAAAAGTGTGGAAATACTTGAAGACAGATTGTAAGTTTTTCTAAATCTCAAGTCATAAAAGTTCATTTCTATGTTAAACTTATGATTTCCCATATATTACTGAGCTAATATATAACTATATATGACCTAGTGGTAAGGTGTTGTGCTGCCAACCCAAGGCACAGGGTTCAAATCCACCAGTTGCTCCACAGGAGACAGATAAGACAACCATCTCCTCTGTAATTTACTACATCTGAAAACCTGCTAAAGGGTAAGATCAAAGTCATTTCTGACTGAGAGTACACAAAAAGAGCACCACCATATTTTATAAATATTAAGAAATACCCAAAATGTTAGCAACATTGCTAATGTGATTACTATTATTCATAAATGCTTTATAACTCATCATTTTCAGGAGGAAATACAGCATAATTAAAAAATTATGAGTCATCTGTAGCATGTGGAGGTTGTAGAATTGAATTGTCTAAGCTGGAGGCACTAACACTTCCTAACATGTTACTATGTGTAAGTTCATTAGTTGTATTGTGGATTAGTTAGCGTTAGTTTTATCATTGGCAATAAAGTGAGGACAATAATATAATAACACCTTTTACTTCAAAGTGCTGTTGGGGTTATAAAGTCCTTAAGACAATGACTGGTACACAGTAAACATGCATAAGGTGCTAATGTTGACAACAGTGATGGCAATGGTGAGGTGGTGGGAATGATGGTGGTAGTGAGATGATCCCACAGTAGCACTAACTCCAAAGCATCCTCTACAGCATTAGATGATGCAACTTTTAATACCTCTCTCTCTCCCACTGCCCTTAAGTTGGAACTGACTCATAGTTGAAACTCCACTGGGTTTTCAAGGATGTCAATAAAAGAGATTGCCCATCTTTCTCCCAAAGGGATTCAGGTGAATTCCAACTGCCAGAGAGGCCCCACTTTGGGGGAGACATAGAGAATACACCACCAGAGCTCCCAGTGGAACTAAAGAAAAAAGGCTCTGAGTTATCTGAGAGTCGCTTTTTCAAATGCCATGTCAAGAAAAATATATGTAATGATATAAGATCAATTAAAATCAATCTAGAGAGGGGACAGATATATATAAACATATTCCAAAATTTCAGAATATATGGATATAAATTTTAAATATGGAACTAGGTTTAGTATTTTTTATATTAATTATACATATTAATTAGCAAGAATGGTAAGAGTTTATCTCACATACTTTAGACATGTCATCAAGAGAGTTCAGTTCTTGGCGAAGAGTTACATTGTTGGACAGGCAGAGTGTCAGCAAAGAGGGAAAGACCCACAACGAGATAAACTGACACAATGACTGCAACAATGGGCATAAGGACAGCAGAGATTTTGATGACGGTCCAGGATTGGGTAGGGTTTCATTGTGTTACAAATAAAATCTCTATGAGTAAGAGCTAATTTGATGGCACCTCACGATAGCAAAAGTAAGAAAGTGTACATGGAGATAGAGTTAACATTGAATGTGTTTTAAGATGGAAACTAGGACTTTCAATTATTTCAATATCTTGATCCCAAATCTAGTGGGTAAGGAGTTGTGCTTCCAATCTAAAGACAACTGAGATGATGATGATGAAAGTAGCTCTACAATTACATTTTAGAAGAATTAGAAGGCCAATCATTGGATCTTCCCTCCTCCTCATCTTCGTTACTGTATTTGGGTCAAACTGATTGACTGCCTTACATACACAAAGGCAATGTACTTAACCAAAATGCCCAACACCAGTGTCCTCTTAATGTAAGAACTCAAAACACACTCATTGCCTTAAGTTGGAGTTGACTCATAGCTGACCCTCTAGCAAGTTTTCAAAGGCTGTACCTCATGAGAAGAGATTGTCCATCTTTCTCCCTCAGAGAAGTGAGTGGATTCAAAGTGCCTGGTTTTGGGTTGGCAGAGCTACTCCATTCTTCCACGCAGCTCATTTGTGATCATAAAGCTAGGACCAGACTTCATGATGAATGGAGAGATGTGCCATGAGCACAGTACTTGGTAGAGTGTGGGTAACACAATCTTGTCTTTCAATTAGATACATCTTCTTTTCATTTGGGATTTAGCATTTTTTTTTCCAATTGCCTTTTGTCTGCCTTTGAAAATATTGCCCAATTGTCACACTATGCCATGTTATTGATTTTGTTTTATTTGACACCAAGTACTACTCTATATCAACAAAACGCTGCCTTCCCAGCTTTTCCTTAGGTCAAAATTGAACTATTTTGCAACTGGAGGCAAATTCCATTCATGGTTATCTGTCAACTGTCTTGGAACAACCAAAGGAGCCTCCGGTAAAGTAAAAAAACATAATAAGCCATGCATACTATATTTGTTCTCAATTGATTTCACTTTTAAATTTGGGTGAAAAGCCTTATTTTTTTTAAATCATATCAGCTTGAAATGAAGAACAAGAACTTGCTATTTTAAATACCCCAAGAGTAAATCCTCTGATAATTTGACCCATTAACTTACAAGAATTAAATTGTGTACAAAAATAAAAGTCTGTAGGTCTTAAAGTAGACCACTGTATGCACAGGTGTTATTTTTTCAAAGCAAAAGTATGCACGGAAAAATAATCACCAATGTGGTCATGCCAGTGAATTTTCCAGATGTTTAGTTTGACATTTTTGCAACATCTGCAATTCGAGCTGGCAGCCTCCTTGCATGCACCCTTAAGGCTCAGTTTCATTATGTAACAATTAGCCTAAATGGCTGGTAATTAGACCTATCTGTAGCTTCTAAGAGTAAAAGAATGTCCCAAGGGTGGCCTCTAAAAGTATAAGGAAAACAAAACAGTATTTGCTTCTCTTTCTTCATGCCCCAGGAGTCCTCCGGACTTAATCTCAAAACTCCAAGCTCCTCTGCAATAAACTTAACAGTCAATGAAGGACTGACTCTTAAGTGTCTTCCTTACCTGGTTACAAAACAGAGGCTGACACTGAGCTGCAAAGCACTGGGCAAGCCCGTTGCTACACACACATTTGGCACATCTGCTCAATCGCCAGTCCTCTCCATCCTGAAACACACGGCCTTCGTACGAACAGGGTTCTGGAAAATCAAACAAAGAAGCTTTACCAGGAAGGGTACATTTGCTGCTCCCTGGGCAAGTTCCTGTGACTGTTGGGAGTGCCACTGCACTGGGCCATGTGTTCATAAGGAGGCCTGAGCTTAGCGGAGAATGAGCTACACTTGTTTTCTTAATATTCATAATAATAACAACATCTTTGATTTGTGTTTTGTAAGTGAAGTCAGTTAGGTGAAGACAATGTGCCCTGCACTGGGAGCTTTGAACTGCAGCTTATGAAGCTTCACTCTACACAGTGCATTACCTGTTACACTGCTAACTGTAAGGTTAGTTGTTCAAATCCAGCAACTACTCCATTGGAGGAAGTGGCAGTTTGCTCCAGTAAAAGGTTACAGCTTTAGAAACCTGATGGAGTCACTCTTGTTTTTCTTGTTGTTGTTGGGTACCATTGAGTTAGAATCGACCCATACCTGACCCTCCAACAGGTTTTCAGAGGAAGTAATTACACAGAAGGAGACTGACCACCCTTCTTCCACAGAACAGCTGGCGGATTCAAACTGCCTTTGAGATTGATTTCAATGCAGATTCTTACCAGTAGGCCACCTGACTGCCATTGAGGTCACTAGGGGTTGGAATTGCAGAGAGTTGTTTGTTTTGAGTAAGTGAAGGAATCTTTCTGTGGCACTAATTGTTAAGCATTTGATTAGTAACCAGCCGCAAGATTGGTGGTTTAAACCCACTCAAGGTTTCTTGGTAGAAAGGATGATGGTCTGCTTCTGAAAGCTCACAGCCTTAATAAAGTAGTTCCTTTCTTCAGCATATGCAGTCACAGAGTTAGAATCAATCCCACAACAATAAACTTGGCTTGGGACACATTATTAGACACCAACACCTACTCCTGGTCTTTGGAAGCAGGAGTGGCATCCACTTCCTAAACAACATGTCTCTGGAAACTCTATGAACTCTGATAAATATTGATAGAGAAAGACTTCAGGTCTTTCGTTCACAGGGTCGCTAGGAGTTGTGCTCAACTAAAAGGCACTCAACAACAACTCCTCCTGTCCTAGCTAGGGGGTGCTGCTGCCCTCCACTCAGAGTGGAGTTCAAGGCAGAAAAAGTATGGGCCTGCTGTGCTGACTTGCTGGGCAGGAACCTGTACTTATGCGGGTCTTCATTCTCTCTCGGGGTATTTCCATGACTAAGGAAGCAGGAGATTACACATGAAATAAGAAGGCAAGTCAAGAGACATAGCAGGTGAAAAGGGGACGTATTTTCCTGAATTTTTAACAAAAAATAGTTGTGCTTGGACCAACCCAACTCATGGAGACCCAACATGTGTTAGAGTAGAAATATACTCCATAGGGTTTTCAATGGCTCATTTTAGGAAAGCCTTTCTTTCAAGACCCCTCTGGATGCACTTGGACATCAATTTGTGTTAGTACCCAAGCAAGTGCACTGATCATCTGGACCACCCAAGAACTACGAAAGGCTCAGACTTTTTATTTTGCACAGGGGCCTGCAGATTTTGCCATGGCCCAACTGACCCTCCATTATTTCCAGAAAAACTTTTTTCCAGGAAGTTTTTTACTTTTGAAACATCAGTGAGGAAGACTCTCAAGATATAAACAAAAAAATTGTACAAAACTCAGACATTCCGCTCTCTAACCTATTGCCAACACCTCTTTCAAGCATTTTCATTTACAAGGTAACTTGCCTCAAAGAAGTCGTCAAATGTTTTTGGTGGGTGCATCTGAAATGTATACGACAAATACAATTGGACATTGTATAATACAGGTTGGTTGAACTGTGTAAACCCACTTACCTGTAGATTTTTTTTTATCCTGTCTCCCTGGATGTGTAGTAGTTAAAGAATTTGGTAGCCAATTGAAAGGACAATGGTTTGAAATGATGAGATAAAGGAAATGCAGTTCTCTTCTGTAAAAATTTACAACTCTGGAAACCCTATGGATCAGTTCTATTCTGTCTTTTAGGGTTAACTATGCGTTAGCATTTATTAAGTGATGTGGGTTTTGGTTTGCGTGAGCTGGCATCTTGTATGTATCCACTTCTAATGCAATGTGACACTAATCATCTTTGTGTGAGCAGTTCATATCTCCAATACACTTGACCCTCAAACAACTCAGGGGTCAGGGATATGATCTCCTTCGAAGCTGAAAAGTGAAGTATACGGTACTAGAGGGACAGCTGCTCATGCAGAGATGATTAGCATCACATGGTGTTCTAAGCAGATATTCGTAACACTTGCTCACAACAGTAGCAACGGGCAGGGGGAGAGGATAAAAAAACACACAATTCCAACATGTTATTCAAAGGTCAGTCATGAATTATAACCAAATTTTTTACTATGTGGGAAGTTAACACCCTTAATGCCTGCAATGTTCAAAAGTCAATTATAAAAACACTTTTACATTGCTAGAATGGCTAGACAAAGGCTTGTCAAAATAGAATAAATGGAGATTGGGGGGGGAAACCCAGTGATTTTATATATATAATATAACACATTAAAGGTCAGGAGAGTACAACTCTCAGGTACTATTTAATTAAAAAACAGTTCTTATATATCAGGAGAAAGCATAACAGCAATGGCACTAAATCCTACTAAAAAGTATTATCACTATTGTTGTTGTGTACTATAGAGTCAGAACTGACCCATATCTGACCCTCTAGTGGGTTTATCGAGAGGCAGTTTATCGCAGGCGAGGAGACCGTCCATCTTTCTCCTGAGGAGCAGCTGGTGGCCTCGAACCATGTGGCTTCCAGACTGCAGCACAGCTTCTTGCCACTAGGCCACCAGAGCTCCCCTCTATTATCATTATTATTAGTAGTAGTATTAGTATTATAGTAATATTATTATTCACAGATAAAAAGAGAAAGGGACAAAAGAGACATACTATCTTTTTTTTTTCTTGAGACATACTATCTTAAAATGTAATAAAAAGGGTAAATGGACTGATGGTCGTCTCCAAGGAGAAGGCCAGAAAGTCTGACCCTGGATGACCAAACAAGAGTTCTGTGTCATTAGAGTTTTCTCAGGAAGGATGCAATGAAGAAAATTCAATCACCTGCTACCCATTCTGGGTGTTTTGGGGAAATGTGTTTTAGCATCTCAAAGACAAAGCAGTAGATGGGTTGTCTTAGTTGTCAGTTACTGTACAGTCAATTCTGAAACTCATAGCAGCCCCAAGTGTTTCACAGTAAGACTGTCCCATATGGTCAAGGTTGTGACCTTTCAGAAGCTGATCATTGGCCCTGTCTTCAAAGGACCTTTTGTCTGGGTTTGACTCACCAACCTTTTGGCTAGCAATAGAGCACTTCACAGCTCATGTCTCACTACATGGAGAACTGACATATTTATTTTTCTCTCCATGAACAGGGTACAAAGAACTAAATGACCTTGATCTAATAGAATAATATCAAAAGGAATTTTCCCCACTCCTGTCCTCCTCAGAAGCTGTGAATGTACACAGATATACCTTTGGTCACCATAAAACAAATAAACCAGAGAATCACAAAATTACAAGTCTGGAAAAAAGCTTAAAGATATGTTCCAGCTACTTTGAACCACTGTTTCCTACTAAATGCATGGCTACATCTTGGATTCAATGAGAAATGAGGTTAGGAACCTTTGATATACATTAAGCAAGAAAGAATAAAGAAGGGTTAGGTGTGAGCCTCACAGGCCAAGAGCTTTTACAGTCTCTTTCTCTACATTCTTATACTCACTCCCAGGGCCCACACAGAGCGGGCAGCAGCTGCCTTCAGGGATGAACTCCTTCTCGTGGGGTCCACAAGCCAGTAGTGGGCATGGCTGGGGTGTACATCGGACTTCTCCATGGGAGCAAGAGCACACACTACACGGGGAAGAGGCCCACTGCGTCCCATGCTGTGAGTTGGGAAAAAAAAAGAGTGGGGAGAACGTGAAGAAGGTTAGTTCCAGAAAACAGGCTTTCACACAGCCAAAAAGAAATAAACCTCCTCTTAGGCAAGCTAAAGACAGAATTTAAATATCTGCTCAGGAAAGGGGGAAGAAACTTCTGAGGTTACAAGGTTCGGAGGATTGGGAATGTTCTGCATTAGGAAACAAAACTCATTTCTTCTATTTCTTGACTTTACACATTTGAGAATTTTAGAAAAACAGAGAAAAATAAAGATTACTAAAGACTCATAATTTAAAAATTATCTAAAATCTAAATATCTATATATCTACTGTAGTCCTTAGAATGGACCTAATCCTCTTCCCTGCCTTTGCTTAATTTCCACCTGTTCTCATGTTCATGCTCCCAGACATTCTCACCTCTGAAGCTTTTCCCCTCCCTCCAGCACCAGTGATCTCAAGTTATTATTATTACATGGCATCAAATCAGCTAAGTCGGCTACAACTCAGTGATCCTATGAACAACAATGTGAACCGTGCCGTATCCTTTGTCATCCTTACCATCTCCTACACAATGGAGCCCATTGTTACAGTCACTGTGTCAGTCTAGATCTCTGAGGGTCTTCTTCTTTTATGCTAGTCCCTTACCTTTCTTAGCCTGATGACCTTCTCCAACAACAGGCCCCTTGTAACAACATGCCTCAACTATGTGAAGTGGAATTTCATCATCTTTGTCTTCACAGAGCATCCTGGCTTCACTTTCTCCAGGACAGACTTGTTCTCATGGAACTCCAACACCACTACTCAAAGGCATTGATTCTGTTTCCATCATCCTTAGTCACTGTCCAACTTTCAAATGCATATCAGGTAACTGAGAAGACCATGTCTTGGACCTGGCCAATAGGAGACATCTACTCCATCCAGTCATCTCAGAAATCAGAGCCATGACATTCTTCACGAGGGTGCCCATCTACATAGGCAAACTATACTCAATCCACTTCATGCCCTAATACAATCCATCCAACAATAGTTACTAATAGACCCTTGACCAAGGTGCCAAGTGATTTGTCATAAAATTTAGAAAAAGAAAAAACAAAAACCACAAACCACCCAGAACCTAAATCACCTATTCACAGATGTTTAATGAGGAAGTGAAAATGGAGTTAAATGTAAAAAAGGTCCTGATTGCTTAGGGAGTGGTTTTTAATCTACATTATGTTCTCAGTGGCAGAATAGAAGAATAGTGGTCTTTCACAAGGTATGAAAGGAAAGTTGTTGTGGACCATTGAATCTGAACCAAGCCATAGTTGACGTTCCGGTGGGTTTTCAGAGGCAGTTAAATGCAAGGGAGATTACCCTTCCTTTTCTCAAAGAGAAGCTGGTGGCCTCGAACCACATGCCTTCGAGATTGCAGAGCAGCTTCTTGCCACTAGGCCACCAAGAGCATAATGAACAAACTTCTCTCCATCTCAAGTTTTCCTCCTAATAGTGTCTTAAATTTTGAAACTTCTTCTCTTTGTTTCTGTTCAATAGCAAATAATACTATCTGATTCCATACAAGTCATATATGCACTTCTGTTTTAAAAAAAATCACAAATTCTAGGTGCTCAGTCACTAAATATAATCTGGGGAATACAACCATGTCACTGAGAAGCATCACAACATAAACACCCTCCCGCTCCTCCTGGAGCCAGCTCGCAGATTAATTTTTCATCTCTGTCCAAAACAATGGAATCCTACCTTACCTAAACATGCTAAAGCCTCTGTACCCTGCAAATCGCTGCCTAGTTGCAAGCCCATCAAGTCTAACATTTTGGAATTACTAATATCTAGCACTAATATTGTAACAGTGATAGTAATAGTAACAATATTGTTGTTTGCTGTTATATGCTGTTGAGTCACTTGTGACTGATAGTGACTCTATGTACAAGAGCCCCAAACCCTGCTCTATCCTGTGCCAACTTCACTGTCTCCAACACACCTACTCTCATTACCCCAGTCACTGAATCAATCCATCCCATCGAGGGTCTTCCTCTCCTGCACCGTCCCTCCACCCTCCCAAGCATGACATACATCCCTCTCCAAGGACTGGTCCCGCCTGGCACCATGTCCAAATTATGTCAGATGAAGCTTCAGAATCCTTGCCTCCAATAGTAATTCAATTCTTTCGGAACCAGGTCATCACTGTATCATTGTAAGATTACTTTCCTCTGACTGGACTTTCTGGAGGACAAGAGAGGGTCATAATACAACCAAGCAATGAGCCCAAGGAACAAGGGTTTAGTCCATGTCCGTATACACATCAGATCCCTCTTTGGCCTTTGCTAGTTTGGGGACGCTGGGCAGATTACTTAAACTTTCTAAGTAACAGTTTCCTATATATAAACTAATGAAGACTAGACTCTTACACAAGGGTTAAAGGAGGGAGTGTCCAAACAAGCAAGCCCAGCAGGAATTTGATCCAAAGAGGTGTGCAATCCTCTCTCTTCTTTCCACTCAATGTTCTGAGATTTTCCAATTATTTTATATATTTCTGTGTTGATTAGAGTACTAGGAATAGACATAGATGCCAAGGATATGCCCTCTAACATCAACTTCTACTATAATCATACAGAAAATTTTTAATTCATGATAGTAAAGAAATAAGTAAGTCTGACAACTTGCCATTTACTATTGGCTGGTAAAGATAGGAGGCCACTGACCTTTAGTCTAGAAATTTCATCTCATTAAGGCTAAGAAAAATGATAAAAAAGAGAAAAACCTGATAGCTCTGATGAGTTAAAGTTTTTAAAGGTTTGTCAAAGTGTATTATTGTTGTTATGGGCCATGGAGTTACCGGCGACCCATTGCAACCTGAATCCATACAGCAACTTTGAACCCTGCTCTATCCTGAGCCAGTTTCATTAATTCTGACACAACTTCCAATGCCCAAGTTACTCTATCAATCCATCTCATCTGGGGTCTTGCTCTCATTCGCTGTCACTCTACCCTTTCAAGCATATTGTCTTTCTCCAAGGACCCGTCATGCGCAAAGTACGTGAGATGGAGCTTCAAAATGCTAGTCTCCAAGGAGAAACTAGTTTTCACTCTCTCCAAGACAAGCTGATTTGTTTTCTTGGCAGTCCCTGGTATGTTCAATACTCTTCTCCAGCACAATTCAAAGACTCAGTTCTTCTGTCACCCTTAGTCATTGTCCAGCTCTCTGGAGCACAGCAAGTAATGGCAAAGACTATGGCCTGGATTAGGTGCACCTTAGTCTCTAGACTGACACTGTTGCTTCTCAGTACTCTGAAAAGGTCCCTGACAGCAGATTTTCCCATTACAATTCATCTTCAGATTTCCTGAATGCTGGTGCTAAGAGGGTTGATTATGGAGTCAAGCAAGCTGTAATTGTTAACAACCTCAATCTCTTGTCAATCCACCATTGTGCTGCCAATTGGCCCAGAGGTGAGAATCCTTGATGTTGAGAGATTTTGAGCTTCAATCTCTATTGAAGACTATAGTCCTTGACCTTCTGTAGCAAGCACTTCAGGTCTTCTTCAGATTCAGCAAGCAAGGCTGTGCCATCGGCATAATGTAGATTGTTGATGAGTCTTCCTCCAATCCTGGTAACACATTCCTCCTCATAAAGCCCAGGTTCCCAAATGATATGTTCTACATACAGATTAAAAGGGTATGAAGACAGGATAGAATGCATCCCTGACTCTTTCATTTTCCTGATTTTGAACCATGCAGAGTTTTCCTGCTCCGTTCTTAGGAATGCCTCCTGGTCCAAGTATAGGTTTCACATAAACATAATCAAGTGTTCTGGCATTCTCATTTTCCTCAAGGTTAGCTACAGTTCGTTGTGATCCACACAGTCAAATGCCTTTGCACAATCAATGAAACACAGATAGACATTCCTCTCGTACTCTTTGCTTTCTGTCAAGATCCATCTGACACTGGCAGTAGTGTCTCTAGTGCCACAATCTCTTCTAAACCCACCTTGTATTTCTGGTAGTTCTCTGTCAATGGACATTTACAGTCATTTCTACATAAACTTCAGCAAGATTTTGCTTATGTATGGTAGTAGTGATATTGTTTGATAATTTTCACATTCTGTTGGGTCATTTTTTTTTTTTTTGAATGGGAATACAGATCTCTCCCAGTCAGTTGGCCAGGCAATTTTTCCTCCAGCTTTCTTGGCACAACTCGGTGAGCACATTCAGGGCAGCATCTGCTTGGTAAACTATGTCAATTGGTATTTCATCAATTCCTGGGATCTTACTTATTTGCCAAGTCCTCCAGAGCAGCCTGAACTTTGTCCTTCATCATGGTTGTCTCTTAATCATATGTTGTTTCTTTAAATTCTTCTGTATTGGCCAATTCTTTTTGGTAAAGTGACACTGTATACTCCTTCCATCTTTTTTAATGCTTCCTGAATCATTTAATACTCCTTAACCACTGACACTTGCAGCTTGAATTTTTTCTTTAGTTCCTTCAGTGTAAGAACTGCTGAGCAAGTTCAGCACTTTTGATTTACAGACTCCAGCTCCTCATGCATTTCATTATAAAATAAAATTTTATAATTTTATAATTTTGCCTTTCTTCCCAAGCTGTCCTTTTAAACCTTTTATTCAGCTCCTTAATTTCTTCCCTTTGCTTTGGCTTCTTAGAGTTCTTCTAGTGCAATATTCAGACTCTCTTCTGACATCCCTGTTGGCCTTTTCCTCTTCCGACAAACATATTAAAAATAGCTACAAATTATATCAGTTAGAACTAAACTCTAGTTGTTTTTATGTTCCATGGAGTCACAGGGCAAGGAAACTCTAGTACATAAAACAAATTTTCACACAATAAGGAAAAGGCATAGTAGGTAAGAAGTTGAATTACCAACCCAAAGGTAGTTGTTTCAAATGCAGTGGCCACTCCATGGGAGTAAGATGAGTAATCTCTTTCTGTAAGAAATACAGGCAATGAAAACCTCCTGGAGGCTCTACTATGAGTTGATTCCAACTCAATGGCACATAACACATCACACATGCATATGGAAGAAAAAGGCGAAAATCCCAACTTAAAAATTGGTAAATAGCTTAGAGAATGTTCACATTTTTTCCATGCAAAGACATAGCAATTACAGGGAAATTGCAGTGAAACAAGTTCCCCTCTACAAAGTGCTCTTTCAGTTTGGAACATAGTAGGTGGGAAAGGGGTGAGAAGACATGAAAAGAGGTCAAAATTGTCAGTGCTATCCCTACTGAGTCTGGCATATCAAACCCAATCCACCACCATCTAAATTATCAGATTTCTCCATCAGGTTTCCAAAGATGTAAATCTCAATGGGATGAGATTGCCCATCTTTCTTCTTGGAATGGATGATGGATTCAAATCATCAACCTGTAAGTTAACGGTATGTTGTTGTTATTATTGTTGTTGTTATTGCTATTGTTGTTGTTAAGTGCCATCGAGGCGTAGACAACTCATAGCGATCCTATGAATGAAAGTCCTCAACACTTGTGTGACTTCCATCCTTTCTCCATGTTCATAGGGTTTCTGGAGGCAAGCTATTATGGAAGTGGATGCCACTCCTGCTTCTAAGCTTGTTTTAATCGGGGAGCTCCACCAAACACTGTCCACCATGGGTAACCATTATTGCATTTGATACCACATCAGTGTCACAGTGTTCAGCTTCACAGCAACCACGAGTTACCTCTGTACAGCAAGTGGACACACCAGGGCTATACAACCTAGAAGAATGTTTCACCAAAAACAATGGGGCCCTTCAGTATTTTACTATTCTTCATGCCCAAATGCTGGTGAACTCTGGGCCAGAGACTACCAGTTCATCTGGCAAGTCCTCTCTGCCAACACCCATTTGTGGTAAAAAGAAAGCCACAAGCCCCCAGAGCACTAACAGTATAACATGCCAAAATTTAAAACATAATTGACAGGTTAAATGAGCCTCAAAATTAAAAATATTTACATTTTTATCTACTAATATTAGTTTTAAGAACTTATCTGAATAAAATGATCAATCATACATTTTAAAAATGTTTAGTAGTAGTAGAAAGTATTTCACTGTTGTCATTTGTAGTGAAACCAGAAATATTTTGGTGAAACCCAGGTGTTACAAAATGTTTACTATAAAAGAGAATGGACATTATATCATTATTAAAAACACAGGGTCTCCAAAAATATGGTTCGGAACAATTTACAGTATCTCGTAAAAATAAAAAAACCCAAAACTCTAGTGATGTAAAAAAAAAAAAGTTGGTGTCATTTACCATCAAGCATGACTCATGGTGACAACAGATTTGAACCATTTCCTATCCTGTACCATCCTCATCATCTCTGATGCACTTGAGCCCATTGCTGCAGCCACTGTATCAACCCATTTCAATGAGGGTCTTCCTCTCTTTCATGGACCCTCCACCTTTCCAAGCACGGTGTCCCTTTCTAAGGAATAGCCTCTCTTAAATACATGTTCTAAGTATGTGAGACAAAGCTTTGTCATTGTTGCCTTCAAGGAACAGTCTATCTTTTCTCCAAGACATATCTGCTTGTTCTTTTTTAGATTCCATGGGATATTCAGTATTCTTCTCCAATACCAGAGCTCAATGGCACCAATATATCTATATGTTATTCATTATTTCCATTCTTGCTTCTCAAATAAACTGACAGGACAGGAATAATGATTACCAATGTCTAGTAATGTCTTTTCCTATTGTAGGTTTTTCTATATTTTCCTGGTAAATACCTTTTTCTTATTGTCATCAGAAGGCAAATCACTGTTTAAAACATCTAAAAAGGCATTCACATCTTAAATAGAGCCAGATTTGAAGTTTAAACATTAAACAATTTGAAATGAACTTTTTTTGCTTATTTTAAGTTATGAGACGGATTCTAAAAATTCTGATATTTTACTTCATTAAAACAAGAACTTAGATGGTTTTTATTTCTCTCTTAATAAGAAACACTTGTCAATTCTTAAATATTTGTAATCACATCACCTTTTGGATAGAGACCATGAAAATTAATTATAACAACAACCTGTCAGTCATCAAAACGTTTTCATCTGTAAAATGAGAAGGCTGTATTAGTTAATTCCTCTGGCACCTTTGAGCTCTCTGATGACAAGAATCTATTATATAACTCAAGAGACCTAAAATTAAGCAGCAGATTCCCCAATCGCAGTAAGTTTGAGATTGACGAGAATAACAAAGAACATTTGGCAGGGGATTCCACTGCTTAATGTCAAAGGCACAGTAGAAGCTCCAGATGGTTCGTCAAAGTCACAGAGTCATGAAAAGGAATTGCTCTCACATCTCCCACTAACCTAGCTTCTTGACTTGGTGGCATGTACCCAGCCTAGAGAATAGTTTTGAATCTTACAATGGCCTCCATTTTCATTTAAAAAAAAAAAACAAACCAAACATTTTTATAGCAGCAAAGAGAACTTTGTAAAATCAAAGAATAACAGACATACAAAGAAATGTTCCCACAAGACCGGCTCCTAACTGTGCCATTTTAACCTCATTAATACCTTCTGAAAACATGAGATTTTTGATGCTATGCAGAAGTGAATTCTGCAGACAACATCTTAAATATATTCTTCTGCACAGTCAACTAACAAGTTGGTTTGACTGTTGACATAAGTCCAAGGGAAAGATAAGGTCATAAAGCGTTTTCCTGGCTTATTGACAGAACAAAAAATAATTTTTCTTCTTATAATTTGTTCCTGCTATGAAGTTATAGATCTAGAATACTAACTATCTTGGAGAATAAGGCTGCAGAATTCAATATTCATTTTTCTCCTCACACACATAAATTAGTTCTCCTTTTAACCTCACAGACAGGTGGAGTTAGGCGGCATCTCCCTCCCTCCGCTGTACTCAATCTGATGTAGGCATTAGTGCATTGCCACCTGCCAATTCCTTTTTCAGTGAACTTTCCAGCATTATCTTCTCAGACTTGACATTATCTGGTTCTGTATTAAATTAACAAAGAGGAAAAGAAAGAGGTTTAGTGGGCCTTTCCCCTCCCTAACATAGACAAAGGAGAGGAAGACTCTCAAAGAAAGGGACTGATACAGTGACAATATGTATGGGTTTGAGCAATGGTCAGAGATGATGAAGCTGGCACAAGATTGGGCAGTGTTTTCTTCTGCTGTTGCTGCTCCTGGGCTAACGTGATAGCACCAAACAACAGCAACAGACATGCAGGAAAAGAAAGAGGAAAAGCATGCAATATTCTTTAGAAAACCTATTTACGGTTTGACTTCACAACTGGCTGTTAAAGCTGGGCAGATTCAAAAGTTAATGTGATGGGATAGCTTTGGAGAAGTCATGTACGAAATAATCCCTCCCTAATCCTGGCTGCAACACTCAAACAGTTCTGATGCTAGCCAAAAGGCTCAAGTGTTTTCCTCACTCCATCGAAGAGCTCAAGGCTAGTCTTAACTTGCTGGAATACCAGTGGTATGCTATGCCGCCTGCCCTGCAAGCAAAACAGAGCCCCATATGTGGTTCAGCTATTTTAGCGAAGGGTAGCCTTCTAGTGCTGGCCTCAGCTAACCCCATCCCTGACTTTGCTCTGCTTTCTCTGGGCACATTAGCACTCCAGTAGATTCTCTCCATGCCACACCCGCTATATCCTAAAGCCTCTTCCAAATCTCCCTCTCTGGAAAAGGCTTCCACTTCAGATCACCATTCCTAAACTCAAAAATTGCCAAGCTATGTTTGTACCTACTTAGAAAATCTCCATAAGCTGCCCTATGAGATGCAAGCCAGAGGCTAAAGAGAGAAGACTACTGCTGTTCCGGGGTAGGGGGGGTTGAGGGGTGTAGTAGCTGCTTCTGAAACAAAGTGAAAGGGGATGAAGAAAAGCTGCAGGAGTCAGAGAAAAACCTAGTAACACAAGAGGCCATGTGAGACACAGACTGAATCTAATCTAATCTATGTAAGAGACAGAATTAGTTAAGAATCTATGGGAGATGAATACAGAGTAAGAAAGGGGAGGTCAAAAAATGTAACAATTCTAAATGTATCAAGAATACAATTAGGAGTTTATCTGAATTAAAAGAGAAAAATCAATCTCCTCACTCTACTTAAAGAAGGAGGAGACCGCTTGAGATGTTTTTCTTCCTCAAAAACATACAGTTCCTGGAATTCAGCCTTTCTCTCAATTACATCAAGAACTAGAAATAGAATTCTAGAATTTTCTAAGGGAGTAAATGTTGAAAATGACATAAGGGAGAACAACGCATGGGCATGTTCTTACCCAGTTTAGAGCTTTCCACATGATGTGTTTTAGCTGAAGAGACAAACTGAATGGAGGTAGAAGGGAGTGCCTGGAACACTTTCAGACTCTTCCAGAAAAGGCGGAGGGGATTTTTAACTAACTCTATAACTGATCTGTGACCCAAGAACTGCCCAGCTATTCAGGTAATGACCAACATACCCTTGTGATGAGCACATGGAGCCACTGGAGAAGGGATTTACAAATTATTTTAATCTTTCAGTGAGCAATGTTTGCTGAGCAAAGTAGATACTTTGGGAAAAGTTGAGCACTCGGTGTTTAGGTGCTAAGAGGGAAGGAAAATCACTAAAAGATATAGAAAATACAGCCAATTGCTTATATATCTTAAATAAAAATAAGACTGCATATGTATGGAAAGAAAACATGAGACTATAAATAATCCATATAAAGTTGATTACACTCTAGTTTCCTGCCTCCCTTGCCTCATCTTTTATTTGAGATCTTTGTTTTCTCCAAAATCCTGACTTAGTTTTAGTTCCCAGCTGCTCTTTCATGTGCAAGACTCAGCTTGGTGTTTTACACTGTGAATGCACACCTGTCTGATCAGTATGAACTGTTGTTATTTACAACACCAACTCTTCCTAGAGCACTTGCCATTTCACAGGGGACCCTGTGTTTATACCATTCTCTGTAACACAAACTGGACAGAGCAGATGTAGTGGAATGAAGACACTCCCAAACCAGGCCCCGCCTGGATTTCTTTCAGCAGCACATTGTACAGAAGTGAAAGAGTGGTGCTTCCTCATGTAATTAAGAGACAGTGACTCGAGTCAGATGATCCTGTCCCACAGGAAAATGTGCACTCTTTCCACTGAGTTTTAAGTATACACAATGAATAGCAGTCTAGAGTGGTTATATCCAATCCTGTTCACCTTTGCTCTCTCCTGAATAGGCAGAGATGCTTACTTGGGGAAGTTTTGTATCTGATGGAAGATGAGGATTAAAGCAAAGAGCCTCTTTCCATTACATTCAACTTTGCCTGCGGCTTCAGGATAACATTTAGGTGTGAACACTGTTGTTAAGTCCCATGAGTGGAGAATGACTCAGAGTGACCCTATGAACAAAATACCTGAACCCTTCATGTTCTATAACTATTGTAATTTATCTAAACTCATAGTTTTCAGAGGCATGCTGTTTAGGAAGTAGATTCCACTCCTACTTCTGAACCGGTCTTAATCTGGGAGCTCCACCAAACACTGTCTACCACAGGTAACCACCATGGCATTTGACCATAATTACATAGCATTCAGCATCACAACGACCCCAAGTTACCTCAATACAGCAAACTTACCAGTGCTGTACCACTTAAAAGAATGTTTGTCCCAAACACAATTAGCACCAGGCCCAAGGGCCACAGGCCCAAGAACCCAGTAAAATGTTAAATACAAAGGCCCTCCACCAGGCCTGATTGACTCTAAAGAAGAGGCTTCTAGCCCACAGCTTATTGTTTGCTAAATCCTACAAATTGAATCAGTGCATACACAATTGTGAATGAAATAAAAAAACAACAGCAATAGTCCACACCTGACTCTCAACCAAAACAAGAGAACTCCCCTTCTAGAATCCAATGGCTTCATACCTCAGCCTCCAAACTGGAGACTTAAGATCCAACCAACTTATAAATACAAAGGACATCCACTAGTTCTTTATTGACTCTAAACAAGAGGTTTCTAGCCCACAGCTCATTGTAAGCTAAATCCAAGGTGTGAGTATGTTGTTGTTGTTGTTATGTGCCATCGAGTCGCCTGCGACTCATAGCGAC
>NW_006399792.1:17349989-17352773 GCF_000299155.1 Elephantulus edwardii
GTTAATATCTCTAAATGAATCCTAAAGGGTCCAGAATGAGTAAGTACTCAAGGATGGCTTTCTAGTGTTGTTGTTCTGTGCCATCGAGTTAGCTACAATTCATGGTAACCCTTTGGAACCTTGCCCTATTCTAGGCCATACTCATCTCCAGCATGCTTGCGCCCTCTGTCAAAATCACTCTGTCAATCCATATCATTAAGGCTTTTCCTCTCTTTCTCTGACCCTCCCCCTTCCCTAGTATAATATAATTTTTCCAAGGACTCATTCCTCCTGACAGGCCCTAAGTATGTGAGATGAAATTTCAACATCTTTGCCTCTAAGGAGTACTCTTTTGCACTTCCTCCAAAAGATATGTTTCTAGTAGAGCAATTGTGAAAGGAATGAGAGGTAAGCATTTTGACCCTGAGGAACATACAACAATGTCTATAGAGAGTTGTGGTTGTCACAACTTGGGAAGAAGTACCACTGGCATTTGTGGAATAAGTCACATATAATGCTAAACATCCTACAACACACAGGGTAGTCCCCACAACAAACAACTGCTAAAATATGAACACTGCGGAAGTGGAGAACTCCTATTACAAAGTCCTAAACTAGGAGCTAACAGGACTGAGGTGTAAGTCAAGGTATATCACTTGTTATCAATATGAAAGGGAGCTCTGATAGCCAATAGTAAGGAGTTGCACTGCCAACCCACAGGCATACAGTTCAAATCCATTAGCTGCACTGTGGGAGAGAGATGGGCAATCTTCTGTTCTATTATTTACTGCCTTTGAAAACCCTCTAGAGGATCAGTTATGAGCCAGTTCTGACTGAACAGTACAGAACAATCAACTTAATACTCAGCAAGTATTTCATCCTCTTTGCAACTCATTATTTTAATCTTTAATTTTTTTATCTTTTATTTATGATTTATTTAATCTTTTATTTTATGATAATATCTCCTCTATTCATTACCTCAGAGTTCTTTTATCTTAGAAACACAAAGATATGGTAGTAATTCTTACATTCAGCATCACAAGCTCTTCAACATCAATGCTGTCAGACCAGCATTTACAGGAATATAAATTCAATCTATAAACCCTTAGGTAAAGTCTATAGAATAAAGAGGACAGCTTTAATTTTATTCAAGAAATCTAGATGTCCACATACAAGGGTCTGGAATACCTTGTAAGCAAAGAATAAAATTCTGTCATCAACATTACTTTAGCATTCCGCTTTCCCTCGTCACTGACGGACAGACAAAGAAGCTATCTTAGAACAGAAAATACTTACTACATGGATTTTTCCTTCATGATGGCAAGATCCATGAGTCCTGGAGACGCACTCAGGGCAGCACTGGTTGGCAGCTATTTGAAGCACTTCTCCCTGGGCATTTAAAAACAGTTCCATGAAAAACAGCAGTAGTAACAGAAGGCAGACATACAATAGTTCATCTGATTCCAAGTCATTCTAAGTTCACTGAAGCTCATAAGTTTCCCTAGGTGACAACAGAGGAGATTAACTGGATAAACTAACCAAAAGAAAGTCTCTCAGTCAACATGAGCTTCTCTCAAAGGTAAAATATATGCGCCCCACCCCCGTGAAAAGTAATTTTCTTGAAAATTGCTTAAATCTTTCCACATGTAATGACGAAAAGAATTATATTTACTAGAAATTTTCTATCTGAGTTTAAAACCAAAAATCCAGTTAGGGTAAGATAAGTGCTATTTTTCCTCTGACACTTATTTCTTGCTGTGTGAGGTGCCCAAAGAGGAGATAGGTCTTCAGTTATCCTAGGAGCTGGAAGCAGCCAGCAGGGGACAGTTAGTTACTCATGATTAATTTTTATTTCTTTTTCTAACTATTTTTTAAATTTTATATTAGTTTATATACAAATACATATACATTATGTTTCATATGCTTCCTTTATTCACATTGTGTTCCTTACAACCATTCCTATACATTGTGTTTTGAAAAATTAATCACCATGGATCTATTCCCAGCATTACCTCATTTTTTCAGGTCCACACTGGATCTTTCCCATTCCCTTTACCCTTTCACTCTGCCATCCAAATTCTGAAACCTCATTAATTCCCTCTGGCACATCCTCAGTCTGGACTCTCCCTCCCCTTCTCCACTTGGACTTTCATATCCATATAACTACTTATCCTTCTATGTTTCCGATTCTGGTCTTGTGCAGTACTTTTAGTGGTGCTGAGAAGCTAGGTAGATAAGGTTAGGGTTAAAGGGCAAAGTTATAAGAGGAAACAGTATTATTGTTGAAGTATCATGTAAACTTTGCTAAGCTAGTAGATCCCTCAGCTCCAATAAGATCTACATTGCTTTTGAAAGCTATTATCATTTCAATTGTGTTTCCTCTGAATGTAATGTTATCTAAAGAATAGGCCACCACCTGATACTCTATGGTTTCCTGGGGAATTTTCAACGTTAACTCTTCATCTATCTGCCACTGGGAAGAACTGGTTTCTTTAAGAGTTATTAAAAATATTGAGCAAAAGACCTAAGTATGTCTCTGGAACTGAGAGAGTCTACTAGTAACTTTTACAGATCCACTACATACTTTAAAATTTTCAAACATATAGTCACACGGCAGAGCAGATAATTAATAATCCTGACCACATTAATTAGTCAAGAAATCATGGATTGTCCTGAGGACAAAAGTCTACAAAGAATTCAGCCAGTGAGATAAAATATATGCGCATGAGAGTTTAAGAATAAGTTCCTCCTCCACTGGAGAAGGAGGGGCAATCTCCTCCTATGCCAGTCGAAAGTATACAACAG
>NW_006399792.1:17359854-17365513 GCF_000299155.1 Elephantulus edwardii
AGCAGAAGATAGAAGTCATGCCACGACTATCACCAAAGTGGTAAGGAGTAGAAGCTGAAAGGAAATAAAGATTTTATCCAGAATAGAGATACTTTTTCTCCAGAGATGGCACACTGAATTTAGATGCTTAGTCTTCTGTGGGAAGATAAATTTCTGTTCATTAAAGTCACCCACTTGTGGCATATCTACTATAGCAACAGTACATAACTAACACAGAACTACTCTGGGTCATTGAGCAAGTGATTAAAGTTTGTTTATCCATAAATGAGAAAGTTTGACTAAAACTCTAGACGTCATTTCTAGTTCAACAATTCCATGAGTTTATTTCAGTTGTTTGGTGCCATCAGTTCAGTCCCCACTCAGAGCAACCCTATGTGCAAAAGAGAGAATCGCTGTTCAGTCCTACTCCATCTTCACAACGACTGACTATCTCAACTCCTCTAACAATCCTTCTTTTTGAAGGTCTTCCTCCATTTTTTGACCCTCTGCTTTATCAAGCATAGTAGTATTCTTCAGGGACTCCTGAAACAGGTTAAAAATATGTGAAAATCAGTTTAACTAGTTTCACCTCTAGGAGCAATCTGGCTGCATTTTCTTCTAAGACTTACTTATTCTGTTGGCAATTCATCCTATGTTCAATATTCTTTAGTAAAACCGTGATGGAAAGGTAGCAATTTCTTCAGAGATTCACTGTTCAACTTTCACATGCATATTTCCAATTGAAAATACCATGGCCAGGTCTACTTTAGTTCTCAAAATGGCATGCTATTTCTCTACTTAAACAATCCAAAATCTTTATAGTACTTTGGAATTGAAAAGCTTTTATAGCAAAATCATCTGGTCCAATCTTCCCTTTTAAAGCAAGAATCACTTTCCTTTAAAGTTCATGCTCCCTGATTATATAGTTGTTTGAAGTATGACTTACTGAAGACTTCCTACCTAAGGGTTAGTTTCTTTTCTACCCCAGATATCATTCTGAATTACTTTAATATCAAAGAAAATTAACATACTGG
The DNA here is from genome assembly GCF_000299155.1 of Elephantulus edwardii. Lineage (NCBI taxonomy): Eukaryota > Metazoa > Chordata > Mammalia > Macroscelidea > Macroscelididae > Elephantulus > Elephantulus edwardii. The sequence goes on from NW_006399792.1 coordinate 17,360,868, forward strand.
CATTCTGTGCTAATAAATTCTTGTCCAACTCACTTCAAGCTACCCTCACCTTCACTTTAGCTATGGTCAAGGCCAACCCTGATCAATTCTCTAAACAACACTCTGTATTAGAAACTTTCAATTCTCTGAATCTTAGTTCAAGCCTCTTTCACCCTCACTCCTACTCATTTTCTCACCTCTTTCAAAGACCATCGAGCATTCCTTATCTTGAATATTTCAACCCCCAGCTTTTCTCTTTAATCTATGACAGCCCAGAAATTGGACTGTATATAAAAGAATATAGCATCAGGATGGAAGATTCAACAGCATATTATATGCAATATTCTTCTAGATGGAATAGCACTGGTCTGTTCATTTGCTGTACAGAGGTAATTCATGATTGCTCTGACTCTAAACACTGTGACACTGATGTGTCAAATGTGATAATGGTTACCCATGGCGGTCAGTGTTTGGTGGAGCTCTCCAATTAAAACAAGCTTGAAAGCAGGAGTGGCATCCAGCTTGCCTCTAGAAACTCTATGAACTTGGAGAAACGATGGCAGTTATACAAGTGTTCGTGTCTTTTCTTCAAAGGATTGCTATGAGTCATCTACAACTCGACTGCACTTAACAACAAAAAACCTTACCTTAAAAGACTTAAAACAATTACTGTTGAAGCTCAAGGCTATAGGGAACTTCTGTAGCTATTATAGCTTTCATTATGGACTCAATCTCAAGAAAACAAAAATCTTGATAAATGGACTAATAAACAACATCATGATAAACTGACATTGTCAACAAATCAAATAACAAATTACACCAGCACTTAGTCCAAGCCACGGTATTTGCAGCTGCTTCATATGCATGTCAAGGTTGGATGGCTAATAAAGAAGACTGTATGCCTCTGAATTGTGGAGTTGGCAAAGAATATTGAATACAGCATAGCCTGGCAAAAGATCAAGCAAATCTATCTTGGAAGAAGTGAATCAAGAGTGCTCCTGAGAAACAACAATGGCAAGACTTTGTCTCACAGACTTTGGGTATATTATCAGGAGGGGCCAGTTGCTGGAAAAGGATAACATGGTTGGAAAACTTGAGGGTCAGAGGAAGAAAGCAAGATCTTTAATGAGAGACATCGACACAGTAGCTACAGCTGGGATTGTGATGAGTGTAGGATCTGGCATTTTCATTCCACTGTCTACAGGGTTGCTGCAAGCTGGAACCAACTCCAAGGCACCTAACAAACCACAAAACACAACGGCTTATGATAAATATTCATTCTCCATCCTACTGTGATAAAGGCTAGGGAAATAAACTTTTTCAGGAAACTTGTCTGACTTTCTTCTCTATTTCTAACTTTTTAAATTTTTCTATTGTTGTACTTGTTTGTCACTTACATTTTACTTTGATTTGCATACAAAATTCATATACATTGTGTTTCATTCACATACACTGTGTTTCACAGAGTCTTTCATTCACATTGTATCTCATATGATCATCCCCATTTATTGTGTTTTACAAAATTAATCACCATTGATATATACCCACTATACCTCATCTTTTCAAGACACACTGGATTTTTCCTAACTCCAGCACCCACTACCTCCACCACCAAACTCTGAAATCCACTGATTCCCCCACCCCTTCCCTTTCCCTGTTTGAACTTTTATACATATCTTATTAGTTATCCTTCTATTTTTACAATAATGGTCGTATGTAGTATTTGTCCTTATGAGACTGAGTTAGTTCACTCAGCATAATTATCTCTAGCTTCTCCAGGTTATATGGTATTTTTTAGAATTCTTACTCGTGAGTGCTGCAGAGAATGCCATGGACCACAATTTCCCAGTCCATTCATTTGTTGATGGACTTTTTCCGACTTTCTTGCTATTGTGATATCAGTGTACAAATCTCTGTCTGTGTCTCAGTTCTATTTTTCTAGCAGTTGTAAGGAATTTCTATGTTCAGCTTTTTGAGGAAAACTGCCAAACTGCTTTCCAGTGTGGTTATACCATTTCACAATCTCATCAACAGCTATGAGATTTTCTATCTCTCCACATCCCCTCCAACATTTATTGCCTTTAGTCCTGGTAAACTTTTCCCCTGCTGCTGGGGTGAAATGTATCCCATTGTGGTTTTGATTTGCATCTCTCTTATTGCCAGTGATTTTGAACATTTCTTCATATGTCTTCCTCTGTGAAAAATCTTTCCATGTCTTTCTTACCTCTGACCTCTCCGATCTTACTTCTCTGCCCATCCATACCTTCTTTCATGATTCTAAACGTCCTCTCTTTTACTTACCACCTTTCTTAATGTTCTCTAAATTCCACCTTCCGTTCTGTAATCTTCTCTCTCACAATCTCTTTTTGGTGAGCTCATTAATTCCAAAGGATTGCTTATATGCTGATGACACTCATAAAGATATATCTAGCTCTGTGTTCTTCTTGGAGTTTTACATTAACATATCCAATTTAGTTGCTTTTATTACATCTACCTAACTGTTCCATGGAATTTTCAAACATACTGCAAACTGAACTCACAGTTTTCCTCCAATTTAGATTATTTTTTCCTTGTTCTTCTAGAATTTTAATTTATTTCTTCAGCTAACCAGCAAGTCATCCAGCCAGAAATATGGGAGTTGTGTTTCCTTTTCGTTTTCTTAATCCAGTTACTACTCATCTAATTAACTATCAAGTTCGGTGGTTTTACCTCCTGATGATTAACAGAATCTGTCCTTTCCTCTTGACCCAAAACACTGCCAGTGCTCTAACTCAGGTATTTATTCCTTTTCACGTGTATTATTTTCACAATCTTTTAAGAACCTGAGAGATTTTTCTAAAAAGAAAAGCTGGTCATGCCACCAGTAAGCCTAAAGTTTCCATAAGCATTCTATCATCTTGAAAATAAAATTCTAATACAAGGCCCTCTACCACTGGTACATGCTCCAGGCTCACTTCCCAGTCATTCATTCAGTCTATATTTATTTGTCCTTTTGTGACTGAGATATTTCACTCAGCATAATGTCCTCCAGGCTCACTCAGGTTGTTTAGTATCTTACAAGCTCATTGTTTTTCAGTGTTGTGTAAGATTTCATTGTGTCAATATACCATAGGTTTTTATTCATTCCTTTTTTGATGGGCACTTGGGTTGCCTTCATCTCTTTTCTTTGTTAATAAAACAGAAATAACACCACTGTTATAAAACAGAACTGATAATGGGGGATAATAGGAAAAGAGTGGATAGATAATAAATACTACATTGAAACACATTAGGAGAAGAATGGTTAAAAAGGAATATATAAGAAGCACTTACTGCAGAAAGCCAAGGATTGCAGCCTTCAATTTGGATTGAAGCTCAATATCAAGAAAATAGATTCTCACCACTGGGCTGATGACTGGCCACATCATGACAGATGGTGAAGAGATTGAGATTGTTAACAGTTTTAGTTTGCTTGGCTCCACAATCAACACACTTGGCACCAGCAGCCAGGAAATTAAAAGGCATATTGCCTTGGGAAAGTCTGCTGTCAAAGATCTTGCCTAATAACTGAAAAGCAATGTCAGTCTGGGACTAAGGTGTGCCTGATACAGGCCATAGTCTTTGCAATAACTTGCTATGCATCAGAAGGCTGGACAATGACTAGGGATGATAGAAGGAGAATTGATGCCTTTGAGCTGTGGTCTTGGAGAAGAGTACTGAATATACCACAGACTGCTAAGAAAACGAACAGGTTCATCCTAGAGAGGGTTAAACCAGGATGTTCCTTGGAGGCAAGGATTCTGAAGCTTCGTCTGACATACTTTGCACAGGTTGCAAGGAAGGACCCGTCCTGCTTGGGAGGGTGGAGGGGCACAGGAAGGAAAGACCCTGGATTAGATAGATTGATTTAGTGACTGGGTTAACAAGGGTAGGTGTGTCAGAGACAATGAGATTGGCACAGGATAGAGCAGGGTTTAGGACTGTCTTACATAGAGTCACTATGAGTTGTAGATGACTCAACGGCACATAACAGTAACAACGTGTAGGACAACAATCTGGAACAAAAAGTGCATTGCAAAGTAACCTAAAGGAGGGGTTAGGGAAGGGAAGTTAAGAAAATGTGCAACAATTAATAAATTAAAAAGAAAAAAGAAATACATACATTATATATATACATATATACATATATATATATATATATATACATATATATATAAAAAATTCCAATCCTTTGCCTAACATATTTGAGTTGTTGAGGCTATGCAATGAATGAAACAGACAATAAACAAGAAATACTATAAAACACATTTACCTATTTTGGACATGTTGCAAGGAGAGACCAGTTCTTGGAGAGTGACAACATTCTTGGGAGGATGGAGGAACAGCAGAGGAGAGAAAGACCCTCAATGAGATGGATTAACTCAGTGACTGGAGTAATGGGGATAGGTGTGTCGAAATAAGTTTGGCACAAAATAGAGCACCATATAGGGCTGCTGTACATAGGTTTGTTGTACGTTGTATGTATCTGAGTCACAAACAACTTGATGGCATATAACAACATTACACACACACACACACACACACACACACACACACACATAAAATAGTTCCAAAGAGGAAAACAAAGCACAGAAAAGAGACAGGAAATGCACTGTAGAGGCTGTTGTTGTGTGTCACTGAATTATAAC
>NW_006399792.1:17365983-17416542 GCF_000299155.1 Elephantulus edwardii
TACCCCACCCCAATGCCAGCCTCATTCTACAACAGTGGCACCATATAGCATTTGTCCCTTTGTGACTGAGATACCTCACTCAGTATAATGTCCTCCAGGTTCACCCATTTTGAATAATATTGCACAAGTTCCTTGTTTTTCAATGCAGCATAGTATTCCATTGGCATTGCAGTTTCTTAACATTACTGTTACCAGAACATCCTTCAGTAGGGGTTACAAATTTGCAATTTTAAATACAATTGCACTTGCACAAGACCTAGCTCCCTCATTCACTCATCACCTTCATCATCCAGTCAAAACCAGCACATAGATGTAAATCTATTTCTAGAGGCTGTAACTCCCACAGCGTACAGCTGATCCTTCAGTTTTTCTAGACACTGTAAATCTCTTTGAAGGAGATTGTCCATCCTTTTCCTGTATGACTGCTGGTAGCTGGTAGCTATAACTCACCAGAGGGGCATCACCTTAGGGTGTGTGTTGTTGTGTAGCATCAAGGTGGAACCGACCCATAGCTAACACTCCAGAGGGTTTTCAGAGCCACTTAATAGCAACCCTCTAGCAGGTTGTCAGATACAGAAGGATAGGAGATTGCCCATCCTTTTCTCACCAAGCAGCTGGATTCGAGCTGTTTGTTTTCAGGACTGCAACTCAGATTCTTACTACTATGCCATGCCACCAGAGTTCCCTGGTACCAAAGATGAGTGATTACAGGGAAGTAAAGAATCAATATATACATGACAGGAATCCAGGTAGGAGGACTAACACAGAAATGTGCTGTCTGGATCTAAGTGCACAAGAGAGTGTATTACTCTTAGTCTAAGGAGAGCAGAAACTTGAAGGACATTATGAGGATTTACTCTGGGTAAGAATGGAAATCATTTGAGAGGTTTAAAGACAGGAGCAAGATGATGTGAATGACACACTAGCAGTTATAAGAGCAAAAACAAAAATCAACAAACAAGTTATGGGACCACTGTGAGAATCTGGGCAAAAGATGGAACCAGGGCAACAGCAGAGAAGTTAGAATTTTGGATGTGCTGTTTATTGAAGGAAGACTGGGAGTCCTGTATTCTTCAATGTGGGATGTGGGATGTGGGTGAAAGGGCAGAGCCATGCACTAGAACGGTCATTTACTAACATGAAAAAAAAATTAGGCATGAATGAAATTAGAACTTTGATAAAGAAGTAAGATCTGAAGTATTCTCTGTAAAGGGCCAGACAGTAAATTTTTTGGCCACTGCAGGTGGCCTCTGTCATAATTATTACTATAGTGCAAAAGAAGTTATATGCAATCTATAAACAGGTAAGAATTTCTCGGTTCCAATAAATATTTACAGACATTGGCATCTGATTTAATTTAATTTTAAAATTTTGGAATATTTTGTCTTCTTGGGAGTCCCCCCCATTTAAAATTTAAAAACAAACAAAAGAAAGCACTACCTCACAGCTGAATATAAGACAAGTGGTGAGACAGATTTGGGCTACAGCCTATAGTCTGCTGATTCTCATTACAGAATGTTTAGTTTTCAGTAATATAATAATTTCTTCTTGCACTTTTGTTCAGGGCTCCTTCTGAGATACTTTAATCACTCATGGGAAAAGGGTGAGTCAAATTATCATCTCTGGGGACTGAATATTCATTTCATAAACAGAATGCCCAGGTAATAGGCAGAAAAATGTTTTTTTCAAGTTTATAATGGGCACTCAGTTTCTCAGAAGTAAAAATCCAGTTGAAACTGAAGAATACTTTTAAAGGTATTCAGAATCTGTATTTGAATTTTAGGAATAAACAACAACTTATTAGTGTTAGACAGTATAAAGGCTCATAATTAAATATTCAGAAGGTAAGGATAAAAAAAGCTAGAGAAAATAAACTGTGCTTGCAAGGTTGACAGAATGCTTTTTAAAGGGACTAATTGGTTTTCTCTGGGGAGTTTCAAATGTTGAAATTTAAAGCTTAAAGTTTAAAAAAATAGATTTTATTTTAAAAGAAGAGTCAGCACCTGAGAAAACTTATCCTAACAGAATAGATGTGTAGTCAAGACTGAACATTCTTAGGAGAGAATGGCGGAATGATTGCTTAACAGACTTGTCAAATACAAGGGCATTCTTGGGTCAAAGACTCCCCAGTTCTGAAGGATCCCATAGGTAGCAGGACAAAACAATCAATGGTGCAGGACATAGGAAGTTTTTTTCAAAATGTTAATCTTGACCTTTCCCATCAACAAACGAATGGATAGAGAAGCTGTAGTACAGTCACACAATGGAATACTATGCTGCATTGAAAAACAAGGAACTCATGCAATATTATTCAAAATGGGTGAACCTGGAGGACATTATGCTGAGTGAAATATCTCAGTTGCAAAAGGACAAATATTGCATTGTTGTAAAATGGGACTGATATCAGGGTTGGGGTAAGACTGAGAAAAACTGGATAAATTGTGTATACTGCACTGAAGCAGATGAGGCAGTGAATAATTTAAAAGCAATGTATGATAGGGTATTACAGTTATCACAAGAGTCCACAATTAAGGTTGCATACTGGAGTGTACTTCGGGTGGCAGGAGGGGTGCGGGGGGATTGTGTACCAGGGAGGGAGTGTTTCTTTTACTTTTGAAAGAGAGGAGCGAACTGGTGGTGGGGACGGAAAGGGCTGGGCGGGGGGAGAGAAGTGCAGCAATGAATGAATGGAAATCCAAAATCTCTGTAAATGCTCATTAAAATTATTTAATTTAAAAAAAGTTAATCTTGACCTTTCATCCACTCAGCACGTAATGATTAGTGGCATTGGCATCTGTAAAAACTAAGATAAAATTTCTGACCTGCAGTTCAAAATCATGGAGCCCAAACCATTGCAATCAAGTTGACTGCAACTTATGGTAATCCCAACTGTACAAAACAGAGTGCTCTAGGGTTTACAAGGATATGACCTTTCAGAAGCAGGCTAGCAATCCTATTCTTCAAAGGTACCTTCAGGTGATTTCACACTGTCAACCTTTCAGTTAATAGATGAGTACTCAACTGTTTGTCCCATCCAAGGACTCCTATCCAAGTTTTTTTAAATCTCCACCTTCACTTTCCTCCCCTGCAAAGTAGTGAGAAATATACCTGTCCCACATTGTATTGAAAGAGGTAACATTTTTAAAATCTCCAACCCAGTGCTTGGTCTACACCAAATGCTCATTAAGTGGAAATGAAGATATTCTTAGATATGCAACTTTAAGATTCTCTTCAGCATTTCGAAAAGTTTCCAATTAGAGCTTTGTACACATATTAAAAACAGCTGACTGAAAAAGATGCAAAAACCCTCCTTGTCACAGGTGACTTTACCAATATCTTTAAAATACAATTAGGAGACCATACCTTCTCAAAGGCACACTGAGGGTTTCTGCAAACAGCAGGTTTGCAGATAACGATATCACCATGGCAACGGCAGTTCTGGCATGAATCAGGCTTCCAAATGGTGGCATCCTGTAAAGAAGTACAAGCTCTGAGTTAAAAACTGATCAGTCAGGGTATGGACATACAAAAGCAGCACCATCCACAGCCCCACATCCGGAACAATTAAAAGGCAAAGGAAAGTCATAGGCACATACTGTACTTGCTATGCACTGATTAAACCCCAAGGGGCATTAGAAACAGAATAATCCATTTCACGACAGTCAACCCACGTAGTCAAAGACAAGGGCATGCTGCAGAGAGCTGTCAATACTGAAGTGAAAGCCATCGATTGGCCTGAAATCTCAGGAGGACAAACCATTCCCTGACTTGAAATTTCTCTTAACTGTTAACGAGCAGAAACCATCAAAGCACATTTAAAGGAAATGACACTTAGACTAACACCAATGAGCATCCAAAGCAGTATTTACCAATAGAAACTTCTACTCTGGGCAACATCAACTTCACTTTCCAGTTCGGTGCACAGTCTAACATTCATCAGAAACAAGGGAGATTTGAGCTTACAGTTCAATATTTTTTAAGGGAGATCAACCAACACATAGAGATTAAATGGCTATTACAGCTCAGTGGTGTTCCAGCCTTCCTCCCCTTTGACTTGACTCTAACTCAAGGCAACCCCAGCTGCCCAAGAGAACCAAACCCTCTATCATTTTCATGGCTGTTACAGTTCGGAAGCAGATCACCAGGCCTTTCTTCCGAGGTGCTTCTGGGCAGGTCTGAACTGCTTTCAGTCAGTAGTCGAAAACTACTGATGTATAAGCACGAGCCATAAAAATCTCACAAGTTATTTGAATGTATATTATATTATACTATGAATTGAATGAATATGTATTATGTTCTCCCGATATACAAACTGATGGAATGATGCTATATTTCCACAAAGTGAAAAGAAAGATGATAATTATTTATAGAAAATTGAATCTGGTTTCAAAGCCATTTTCATTTTCCACTTCCCATTGTGCTGGGGACATATATCAATTGTGCCCATTTGTGAAGTAGCTCCGAGTCCAATTAGTTAGCATATGTCACAAAGTCTTGTTTCTGTCCTTCAAAAGGTTTCTCTGATGATGTAAAATTGAAAGGTACAAAGATTTTACATACTATTCAGAAACCCATTCATTTTTCATTGTTGTACTTTGCTTTGTATATTGTTTGGCTGAGTTTTCAACGCTAAACCTCTTTTAAGAGTACATAGGGAGTATGTGTGCCTCTGGAAACTCTGTGAACTCCTTTTGTTCATAGGGTTGCTATGAGTCGTGCTTGACTCAATGACAATTAACAACAACAAGGGAGTACACACGTGACAGTCTGCTTCCATAGAGATTGTTGCTGTGTTGTTGTGTATAGAGTCAGAACCTACCCATAACTGACCCTCTGGAGGGTTTTCAGAAGCAGTTAATCACACAGGAGGAGAATGCCCATCCTCCAGTTGAGCAGTCGGCAGCCTCAAACTAGGTCACTAGACACTCTATCAAGCAGTTCTACTCTGTTCTCTGACCCTGTGAGTCAGAATTTACTTGATGGCAATGAGTTTGGTTTAGGGGCTTTTTTGGTTCATCTTCCTTTCTGGCTTAACGCCAGCTCAAGCTCAACGCCCTCAATTTAGAACCAACTCCTAGCTGAACTTCCTTCTCAGCTTGTAATTCACAAGGGAGTAGGTTGCCCATCTTTCTATCACAGAACAGCTGGTGGATATGAATCACCTGTTGGGTTGAGGAGCTCTGGTGGCTTAATGTAAGGTGTCATGATGCCAACTCAAAGGCAGGTAGTTCAAATCCACCAGCTGCTCCATGGAAGAAAGATGGGAAAATTCCTCCCTTGTGATTTACAGCCTCTGAAAACCCACTGGAAAGTCAGCTGTGAGTCAACTTTGACTCAACAGTACATAATAAAGTAACTTACCATTTTACCTATTACAGGATAAAGTGCCGACTCCATCATTAGATCCTATCCTTGTTCTGATCTTCAAGAAATGCACAGGTCCCTCACCCACTTAAGACATTAAATCCTCCACCAAAATTTGGTCAAGCTGTATAAACCTACCCACAAACTAACAATTACAAAGTCTACTGACACTTTTTTTTCTCTCATGGATTCTAACCCAAGGCAATGTTAAAAGTATAACTGTTCTAAAAGGTTTTCTATGCTGTATTCTGTACAGGAACCCCTAGGTGCTGCAGTTAATTACATACTCAGCTTCTAACTAAAAAGTTGGAGGTGTGAACCCACCCTTTGAGAAACAGGTCAAGTAATCTGCTTCTGAAAGGTCCAAGCCCTGAAAATCCGTGGAGCAAAGTTCTACTTTGCACACATGAGTCAACATAATTTGGGATTAACTTGACCGCAATATTTAGTGAAGTCTTCACTCTTCTTTCTAAACATTCTCATCCTTTTCCTCAACCAACTTAAACTTCCACTGCCATCGACTCAAAACCAACTCACTGTTGACCCTTCCACAGGATTCTGAGGCTGTAAACCACATGGGAGAAGACTGTCCATTTTTCTGCCAAGTGGTTAGTCGATTAGAACTGCCAGTGAGGCACTGCCTGTGGGTCAAGAGCACAACTCCGTAGGAAGAAGCTCTCTGAAAATACTTGGGGGAGGAGCCAGAGAAGTGTCTAAGCTCCTCACAGAGCCTTCCTCACAGGGCACCCAGCCAGCAAAAAAACACTAGCAGTCAACTTGAACGAAGATGAGAACGTGATCAAAGCTAGAAAAAAGGCACTTACACACAAACATGAAGAACTAGAACAGATTGCCATGCATATGTACGAGCAGAACTGAGGTTGTCATCTTGGATTGAGGCATGGAAAAGGCACAACCTCTTGTGGAATTTGCTTCAAACTGTGGGACCTCTTCTAAGCCATTTAAGAAATAGAATATATAGCTAAGGTATGAGTGGAGTTACTAAGTAAGTGGTTAATGTGCTAATGGAAAGGTTGTAGGTTTGAGTCCAGTGAGAGTGCTTCCAAAAATCTAATCACAGAAAACCCTGCAAAACACTCTTCTATTCTGACACACGTTAGTTCTGTTTGGGGTTAAAAGTGTGATTACATTCCTAGTGTTGTTGTTGTTGTTATGTGCCGTTGAGTCATTTCCGACTCATAGCGACCCTATGCACAACAGCCCTAAACCCTGCTCTATCCTGCGCCAACCGCACCGCCTCTGACACACCCATCCCGATTACCCCAGTCACCGAATCAATCCATCTCAAAGAGGGTCTTCCTAGTGTTAGATTTACAAAATATATGTATCAAATTAAATGAGTGCCAGAACAACAGGACTTTAAATTCTTATATCTTTCTTTTCACAGTAACAGCACACTTCTCTGAAATTGGCAATCATGTGTCAACTACAACCTATTCTTAACCTAAACAAAGAAGAATGGCAAGAAGGGGAGGAGGGAACCTCAAATAATTTCATTCCACATATTCTACGTTTGCTGATACTTTCAAGAAAATAGGAGCACTTTCAGGATAGAGATTAAACAAAAATGACAATACTGCAAAGCCAGCCAACTGCTGTTTATTGATCACACAGCTAAAGCTGACCACACTTTAAGCAAGAAATGCAAACCACAGGAAGCGTATGTGGGACCAGAGGCAGGTGATTTAGTCTGCTTTCCCCAACCTCTGCTATCCTCCCAGACAGCGTGACCAAGCAGAGGAAAGCAGCTCTGAGTCAATGCTACTAAGCACTTATATGCAGTACAGTGCTATGTTGCTGGAATTATTATTATTATTATTATTATTATTATTATTATTATTATTATTATTCCCACTTCACAGATGATGAACAAGAATGAAGGAAATTGAGTGATTTTTCCTCATGGACAAAAAAGCTCTGGGACCCAAGAACTCAGTCTCAGCATTCAGACTATCTGAATTTAAATCTTGACATTATCTGTTGTATCTATTTAACTGGCGATTCTGTCCACATCACAGGTTTGTAAATTAGGGACGTTGTGCTTAAAGATAGTAGAAGAACTCTTATAATATGCAAAACACTTAGCAAGGGTCTATTAATATACTTTGTTTATCTGTGTGGTAAAACATAACAAACTATTTGCCATTTCAAAAAAACTTATATGTATAGCTGAGTAATGGTAATCACTTTCACTGTCATAAAGCAATAACCATAGTTTCCAGTGCCCCCTCTCCACCCTCCAGGCTCCTGTTTTCTATGTTGTGGGCATTTAGGAATCAAAATGGTCCCTTTTGCTGGAGTAAAACAAGCCCCTTAAATACTCTGATGTTCCTCTCCAGACTCCTCTGGAAAACCCTCACATTGTATAACTGTTATCTAATTAGGGCCCTAGCACTCAGCAGAGCCCTGGTGGAACAGGGATGAGTGTCGGTGGTCTGAATCCACCAAACCCTCTACAGAAGAAAGATACAGTAGTTTGCTCTCATCAAAATTACAGCCTTGGAAATCATCTGGGAAATTCTGCTCTGTCCTATAGGAGCAATCTGAATTAGAATCGATTTGATGGTAATAAACTTTGCTCTGGAACATTTAGAAGATCTAGAAAAATTACATAAGAAATGTTGAGACTCCTCCCTTCACCCTCTTTGATTGCCATTGAGTCAAGGATAACTCACAGCTGACCCTCCAGCAGGTTTACTGAAGTTAGCTGTAAATTGCTCCAGAGAAGACTGCCCAACTTGCTCTCAAGGATCTTCAAAGATTCAAATGACTTCAGTTAGCAGCACAATTTCCCACAGAAGGGACATCAAAGCTCCCTCTGAAGCACTTCCCATACTCTGGGCATGTTGTCAGGAGGGGCCTGTTCTTGGAAAAGGACATAATGAAGGGAAAAGAAGAGAGTCAAGGAAAGAAAGGAAGACACACACCCCTCAAAAAAGATGGATTAACACAGTGACTGTAGCAACAGGCTCAAGGATATCCACGATGGTGAGGACAGCAAAGCATAGGGCAAGGGACACTATGCATCATAAATGTCTCACAACAAGAGATAAGCAGAAAGGCCTATGTCTTGCAAAACTGACATACCCCAAGCCATGTCTTCATTTCATTCAGACACATATGAGCACACCAACTTGGATACTCTTGTTAAAACCACGATTTTCAGCTGCTTGCTGTATTTATTCTCTCCAGATTTTTTAACATTTTATACCAAATGTCAAGTTCTTTTTTTCCCCTCAGTTATTTTCACAGTGACCCCTGATTCCATTCTTACAGCTGGCCAGTTAAACTCTAAATGGCATCTTCATTATTTTTTTCCTTCCACCGTCATTAATAACATCATAATATAACTTTTCTCTGTCCAGGAAGCCTTCCTGGGTGTGTTTACATATTGGTCTTTTTATCAGACTATGATTCTTCATGAGAGTCTTCCTCTCTTTCGTCATCCCTCTACCTTTCCAAGCATGATGTCCCTCTCCAATGAATAACCTCTTTTAGCAACATGCCCAGAGTATGTGCAGTAAAGCTTAATCATCTTTGCCTCCAAGGAGCTCTCTAGCTTCACTTTCTCCAAGATATATCTGCTTATTCTTTTGGCATTCCTCGGGATATTCATTACTCTTATCCAACACCATAGTCAAAAGCATCAATTCTTCTTCCATCCTCATTCACTGTCCAGCTCTCAACAGCATTGCAAGAAATTGAAAATGCCATGGTCTGAATAAGGCAAACCTTAGTCCTGAAACTAATATCATTGATCCTCAATAATTTGGAGAGGTTCTTGATTGCAGACTTTCCTAATGCAATACATCTCCTGATCTCCTGACTGGTCGTACCAAGTGTATTGATTGGGGATTCAAGTAAAATGAAGTCTTTGACAGTTTCAATCACATCTTCAATCTCAATCGGGTATATTGGCACAGTGACTGTGCCAATGAGCTCCAGCGTGTCAGAGATTGTGAGGATGGCACAGAATAGGACCTGCTTCATATCTGTTGTTCATGGTGTCGCTATGAGTCATACTCAATAGCACCTAACAATAACATGATTCTTCAGGAAGCTCTGGTGGTCTAACGGGTAAGGAGCTGTGCTGCCAACACAAAGGCAGGTGGTTTAAATCCACTGGCTGCTCCATAAGAGAAAGATGGGCAATTTCTTCCTATGTGATTTACATTCTTCAGAAACCCAGTGGAGAGTCAATCAGCCATGAGTCTGTTATACATTGAGACTTACACACATACTCATACATACAGAGAGAGAAAGACATGATTCTTCAAGTTAGGATACCCTATTTTATTCTTACTTACAAATCTTCACCACCTAGCATCATGCCTGAATGCTGGAAAAATTAGTTACTGAACAACCCTGAGTACATACATGCCTATCATCATGAAAATATCTAAGTGACTTTAGATACTCCCAAGACACTCCCAATTTAGACATTCACAAGTTTGAGGCTGCTACAAAAGCTTAAAAAAATGTGTCTAAAGTCACTACAAAATCTCCATAATGTTAAATGTTATCACTGTCTTTGGTATAAACAGACTCTATCTGAAAGGAAAAAAATGTTAATCTAGGCACTGGACCTTCCAAAACACTTTCTTATCTTAATGTCCTCATGGAAGTAAATAATTTATGGTTCATTTTAAATAAAGTACTCCCTTTAGAAAAGCCTGGGTAGATGGTCATATATTTTTCAGGTTGAAAACTTTACGAATCAATTTCCAGGGTCCCATAAAATTGCTTTATGAAAGTAGGGATACTAGAGTTCCTCAATACCTAAAAGTTTGGATAAAGCCATAAAGTCCAAAGAAATAACATTGTAAAGTAAGCTTTTACAGATTTCCTATGTTACTACTGCAATTCTGTTGCTTTATAATCCTCTCTTTCAATTGAAAACACTTTGCAAAAGAGATATTTTTAAAATAGCTTTTCACTAGAGTATAGATTAAAGGATTAGATTATGACAAACCTAAAAAGCAATCAAAAACTCCTTTAAATATTTTAACAACATGTAATTAAAATAGTCTTACAGATAATATAATGCCTTCATTCCCAAATACCTTCAAGTAATAGTAAGAAATCTTTAAAAAAAAACAAAAACCAAAGCAACTCAAACCCAACTTAATTCATTTGGTTAAAATCTTATTTAGCATATAATTAATGCTAAAAATAAATCATGAATATACTCCTCACCAGCACTCAAACTGCTGGGAAAAAATTATTTCTAGTATTCCATAAGAGCAGGGTATCAACTGTCAACATAAATTTTCTTTCATCTGAATGGCATAATAACCCTGCTTTAATTATTGATTAATTTATCTGATTTTAAATTCCCTTGGCTTCCTCTGCCAAAAATAAGAAAGAAAGAATAAAACTCTCACAAAACCATATTTTCAAATTACAAAGCAGTATGTAGAATATAACACCTTTCTAAAAATAAAGAAGGGGTAGGGGTGGGAGATGTAAAGAGCTCTGCACTGCCAATCAAAAGGAAGGCAGTTCAAATTCACTAGCTGTTCCATGTGAGGAGAATGGACAATCTCCTCTGAAAACCTACCCCAGGGGTCAGCTCTCAGTTGGTTTCTGACTCATGAGCTATAAGCTGGTTAGAGCTATAAATATAAAACAAAGTGTGAACATACATAAGCCAGTAAGTAAATGACAATGATCCTGGTGCACAGATTGGCTTTAGACAATTTTAGAGGCTTTGACCTTTCCTTTATTACTATGTTTTCTACATTTTTCCTTTTTTTAACTGAGATTTGAATGAACGTTTATAGAAAACTTGGATTTCCATTCATTCATTGTTGCACATTTTCCTCCCTGCCAACCGCACCCTCCCCCTGCCAGTTTGCTTTTCTCTTTGGGGGAAAAAAAGATCTCTCATTGTACAATTCCACACCTACACCCCTGTCCACTTTACTATGCAGTTCTTATTCTGGACTGTTGTCAGAGTCCACATATGTTTTTACATTTTACTTATGTGGACTCTTAAAGTTTCTCTTAAAATGTAAGGTTGTTGTTGTATACAGTAGAGCTGGAACCGATCTATAGCTTGACCCTCCAGAGGGTTTTCAGAGACACACATGGGAAGAGATTGCCCATCCTTCTAAGAAGCCTCGAACCCTGTGCCTTTGGAATTGCTGCCCAACTTCTTGCCACAGTAAAAGTACAAATAATTAATAATAATAATAATAATAATAATATGCTTCCTGCCTCTGAAACCATAACTTTGTAGTTGAACTGACATGGAACAGGGGATAAACTTCAACTACATACCAAAGAGGGAGAACTGGGCAAATGATCTAAATTTCTTAAGCTATATTCAAATTTCCCATGTTCTGTAAAATTTTTGTTAAAAAAATTTGATCATGCTCCCTCATTGTGCTTCAAAGCAACAGAAGGACTAGTCATCTTGTCTTCATTTCTGAGGTTCATTTTCTTGACAATTTCTGGTGTTCAGAAAAGATAATACATAAAAAAAGAGTTCTTTGACCCAGCTCCAGTTCGGGCACAGAAATAATGGTCCTTGTTTGTCAAAGAACCATAAAGAAACGAATCAATAGATTTCATAAGGTCATGTTAGAGTTCAATTCTTTTCCCAAGTGCCCTTCCTCTGACAGCTTAGAAAAAATACTTTTTTCACTGGGTCTCATTTTGAAGTTCATGTTAAGCTCCTCATTCCTTCATTCTGCTCCAAATAAAAAGGAGCAGATGGTGCTTATTGTTGAGAAAAGAAACCAGTCTATATAATGTTCTCTCCATTAGAGAAAAGTAAATACAAGTTAATGACAGAGAGAAAATGTTCAGCCCCTTCTTGTTCCTATTTGAGACTTCTTTCCAAGACTTGCTTCATATAACACCCCACTGTGGAGAAGTTTCTTGTTTTACATGCCAAGGAAATAGTTTCTCACACCAGGATCACAGAGTGTATTCTACAGTTTATCTTATAGAGTCTCAGCTTGTACTAGACCCTCCCCATCAGCTAACTTGAAACAATAAACCTGAAGGCATCAGCTTGGTTACAGAAACAACACCATGAATCACAGATAAAAAGAGAATTGTTGTACATAACCAAAAAAGACATTGATCAGCTGGCTGACAAGAAGGTCTGACTGGCAAGGCAAGATAACATAATTTTTTGTTCATATGTTTTCTGAGAATAAAGTAGTTTCAGTGGTGAAGACAGGAAAGTAAAGAACAGGAACATGTGTGAAGATCCCTGCACATGTCTGTAGTGATCACATCCCATAAATGCATGGTCGTCCTAATCCTCACAGGAAGTTCTGCTGACATAATCCTCAGAAGAAAGATGGACAATCTCATTCTGTGTGATTTGTGAGCAGTTATGATGCTAAAAAGAAAAATACACTCACTTTCCAGCAGGTTTTCATAGCTCACAAATCACAGAATATTGCATAAGCCCCTTATTGTGACAATAGAATCGACACAGGAGGAGGAAGGAGAAGCAGGGAAAGAAAGGACAGATAGTGAATACAGCACTGGAATAAGTGAGAGGAAGGACATTCTGAAATGAATGGACAATTAGAAAACGTGTATAACAATGAGTAGTTTTAAAAGAAGAATTGGGGGAGAGGGAGAAGGGCAGAGGGAAGAAAGTGTGCATGGATGAACAAGTAATTTAAAAAATAAATAAAAATGTTCTATGCTTAATATAAGGTGGGGGGTAATCTTAAAAAGAAGGTATCATTACCTTAGTATAATAAAGGAGAAAAAAGGATGTTAAAAGACCCAGAAAATTGTCGAGACCAAGACCTAACAACGGGTAAATCTGAGATTCAAGCACATCTCTTTTTTTAATTCTCTTGCAATCATGTAATTGTCAATAATTATGCCTTTTACCACAGTCTTTACATTCCCAATCACTCTTCTTTCAAATGCCTCACTTTAAAAGACAAGGCAAGGCAGACAAGGGCAATATTACCTGTATTTATAGATTAAAGGATTACAGTACTATGAACCTAATTGGCTCACCTAATATGACCCATTGCCTGGAATGGCATATACCCACCCCTCTTACTTTATCTCCCACACATCCTCTAGGTATCAGGTTAAATATTACTAAGGAGATCTTTTGTACCTCAGGAAGACTTCTTTGCCTGTAAATATTGTCCTGTATCATGTTTTCTTGTTCTTTTTTCCTTCCAAAAACCATACATATTCCCTTAGATATTGTTTTGTATGGGAAAAGAAAAGCAGCTGCAATCTTCTAAGGTTCCATATTCGTTAGCACTTTTTTGATAATTTTATTTCTTCCTGGAACCTTCTGGGAGACTCTGGGTGGGAAAAAAAAGATCATGCGCCCGGTTTGAGCCTACCCAAAGGTACCGCAGAAGAAAGGCCTGGCAATCTACTTCAAAATAATCACAGCTCTGAAGAAACCTATGGAGTACTGTTCTGCTCTAACACACATAGAGTTGTCATGAGTCAGAATTTCCTCAACAACTTTTTAAAAATATTTTTAGATAGATTATTACTTCATACCCACTTTACAGATAAGGAAATCAAGGCTCAGAAAGTAATACTCCAAAGTAATACTGGAGGTTGTGGAACCAATAATTAAATCAATGTTCATTTTCTTCTCCCTTCATATCATCTCTGTTACTCCAACCTCACTCCATGAACACAAAGTTATTTCAAATTATAATGTTGTTGTGGTGGTATGGGTAGATATGGTAACCATTTTTCAAATACAAATGTTACTACTTCCTAGCTCTGGCTCAAATCACAGGTTTTGTAAGTCCATGTTCCCTCATATATAAACTAAGAATAAGGTAATAATAACCATGAAAGACGCTTAACATATAAAGGGCTTAGGATAGTGACTACCTCATAAGAAGTAAACAATAATTGTTAACTAGAAATGCAGTCATTTACCATAATTTTCACCTGCTGGTCATGATATTTTCTGCAGGAGAATGGAATGGTGTTGCATTTAGCATTAAATCTTCCATAGTTTAAACATTTACAAAATTATTACACTAGAGAGGTCTCTAGAAACTATATTCCTAGATTGGTACTTAAAAAAAAAATCTGATGAATGGGACCTTCAAGAGATTAAATCCCTGTTTGCACCAAAAGCTTTTTCCAAAAGGGTGAAAAGACAACCTACTGGACAGGAAAAAAACATTTGGCAATACCATCTCAGGCAAGGGTCTCATAACAAAAGTTTACAGGACCCTACAGGGGCTCCACAAGAAAAAGAGTGATAACCCAGTTACAAAATGGGCAAAAGACATGTAAAAACTTTTCATAGAGGACAACATTCAGACAGCCAACAGACACATGAAGAAATGCTCAAAATCACTGGCAATAAGAGAGATGAAAATAAAAACCACAATGAGATACCATCTCACCCCAGTTCTTGTTGTTATGTGTTGTCAATTTGCAAGTTGCCTGCAACTCATAGCTCTGAAGCCAGCCCCATCCTGAGCCAGTCTCACTGACACTGACACCTACCCCCATTGCCCTAGTCACTGTATCAATCCATCTCATCAGGGGTCTTCCTTGTTTACACTCTCACCCTAGTCACAGTGGCAAAGTTTAATAGAACACCAAATAATAAATGTTGGAGAGAATGTGGAGAGATGAGAACTTTCATACACTGTTAGTTGAACTGTAAAATGGTACGACCACTCTGGAAGGCAGTTTGGGGTTTCCTCAAAAAGCAGAACATAGAAATTCCATAAAATCTAGCTATTCTACTCCTAGGAATATACCCTAAGGAAACAGAACTGAGACACATATAGTGATGTGTGCACCAATGTTCACAGCAGTGTTATTCTCAAGCACAAGAACATGGAAACAATCCAAATGTTCAACCACAATAAGACAGACTGAGAAATTGTGATACATTCACACAATGGAATACTACACAGCAGTCAGGATCAATGATTTTTAAAATTGCTACATAGCTTCTTCAGAGAACCTGGAGGATATTATGCTGAGAAAACAAACATAATCTCATAAATAATGCATAGGACCATTATTGTAAAAACAGAAGGATAACTAGTAAAATATGTATGGGGATCCAAGGAGGAAAGGGGTGGGAACAGAAGGGTGAGGGTGGGAAGGGGGGAAAAGTTGCATAATTTGGAGGGTGGAGTGGAAGGCAGGTAAAGGATATGGGCAATATCCAGTGAGGATCTGGAAAGACAGGGTAATAATGAAGGGCATGTTTTAATGCTGATTTTATAAAACATAAAGAATGATAACATATGAAACACAATATGAATGAAGGATAGTATGAAACACAATGTATATGAACTTTAAAAAATAAAGTAAACAAAAAATTTGTTATCTAAAAAGGGAGTTCTGGTAGCATAGTGGCAAGAAGTTGTGTTGCAATCCTGAAGGCACATGGTTCAAGGCCATCAGATAATCTGGGGAAGAAGGATGGGCAATATTCCCCCATGTGATTAACTGCCTCTGAAAATGTGTCACTGCCAGAGGGCCAGCTATGCTTCGGTTCTTACTTTATGGTTTACAACAACAACATAAAAAATAAAAGACACAGAGAGATATCTACTCTAGATACAGAATAAAATTAAATAACCAGAGACTGTGCTGAAAATTCCAAATTTCAAAGGAATTGAAGCATAGGTTTAGCTTTGTAACTCTTCAATTTTTTAATACTCAGCTTTTCATTAGATCTAACACATTTTTTCACAGTGATAAAGCTCAACCAAGGAATACACAAACTACAAAATAACCCTCATAAATTTCTAGAGATGCTAACCACAGAAAAAGTTCCATAATGAACAAAAAAGTCAGCCTCATATTTCCACTTTAAATAATCTTGATACTAGAGAGACTCTAGCTTAAGCTTGTAATTACTTTTTCTGTATCAATTCGGCTCCCAGAGACTTCATTTCATATTCTTAAGGCAAATGGAAGAAAAACATTAAAAATTCCAAATGTTTGCCCATGAAATTAATTTACAGCTATACCATTATATCTCATATTAAAAATATTTATTGTATTGTCTTTCTCTCCCACTAGATTATTATCATTCATTTCATAAATTGTTGCTTACTTGTCTATCTCCTTTCCAAAACAGGGATGATTCCTTTACATATAGGTAGCTCTGTATAGTCATAGTGGCTGAAATATTGTCATTGTTGTTGTTGTTATGTGCCAACAAGCTGACTTTCTGTAGCAAACATTTCAGGATCTCCTCATTTTCAGCAAGAAATTATGCCATCTGCATAATTCAAATTGTTGAGGATTCTTCCTCCAATCCTGATGCCACATTCCTCCTCATAAAGCCCATAGGAGACAATTCATTAACATCTGGAAATAAGTGAATGGACGGATTCACTAATTTAAATTCTCAAAGAACTGCTAGTTATTTTGAGGAGGTAGCTAGTGAAAAGCAAACACACAACAATAGCCCTTCACTCACTACACTCCCCTTTTAAAAGTCTTACTGCTGGAATAGCTATTTTCAGTTTGCACTGTTTGAGATCCTGCCTCCTAGACTTACATCTCAGTCAATACCTTTGCTCTTTGCTCTCCATTTTATACTGGATGCTAGACTGATCTGCCTGTTGCTTTATGTTCCAGCGAGTCACAGTTGTTTCACATTATGGGAACCTTTGCTGCATGCCCTCAACCTCTCACTCACTCTTCTTGGAAGCTGCCCCATTTAAGTGGGACATCCTATAAATATACTGGGCTGACTTATTACTTGATGTAAAGCAGGGATCCTACACAGGAGCCCACATTACTCCAAGAGATAGATGGAAATAATCATTAACGAGATTGTTAGCTGTCATTGCTACTTAGTGGATGTAATGAGTAGGACATCTTTGAATGTCCGACCAGATATTTAGATCAGTGAAGAAAATCTCTTTATGAGTATGTATGTTACCCAAATAATGTGTAATTATATAATTAGAGTAGCTGAACAATGACTCTGAAAGTTGAACAATGAATAAAGATGACAGAAGACTTTGAGTTGTGATCTTGAAGAAGAGTACTAAATATCCCATAATCTGTCAAAAGAACAAACAAATACATCTTGGAGAAAGTGCAACCAGGAAGCTCCTTAGAAGCATGGGTAGCGAAAATTCATCTTACATACTTTTGGCAGGTTGTTTGGAGGGGCCAATTTTTGGAAAAGGACGTTATGCTTGGAAAGGTAGAAAGTTACCCAAAGAGAGGAAAACCCTCAACAAGTTAGATTAACACAGACACTGTAGAAATGAGCTTAAGCATATCAGAGATGGTGAGGATGGCACAGAATAAGGAGGTCAAGGTTCAGCTCTGTTGTTCAGAGAGTCACTAAAAGTCACAGTCAACTAGAGAGCACCTAACAACAATAGCAGGTTAACTCTATTTGGCACACAAACACACAATACTAACTGCATAGTCATTGTATAATAATATACACTGATAGTTCTAGAAACTTAACTACCATGTAAGAAGACATCAGTGTGCACAGAATTTTATGATGTAATATAAGACAAAAGACACTAGTATTAGGGTTATCAAATCCAGGTTTTAAAGTAACTATAACAGTTCACCAAAAAATAGAAAGGGGTGAACTATTATTCATAGTTATTTTAAAACCTGTATGTGAGGGAAATTGAGTTTGTTCTTGAAAACAATGTATTTGAATTTTGTAAATAAACTAGTAGATCAAAAAATGAAATTTTAAAAAAGCCCAAAAACCAAAACTAGAACCTAAAACCATAATTCAGTGGAAATTCTAGAACAAAAAAATTCAACCAATGAATTTTGTCTTAGCTGTAGACTGGACAGAATTAAAGGGAAAATTAGTAAACAAGAAAAGTTTGAAATTATTCAGACAGAAGCACAAAAAAAAAGAGTCTAGGAAACAGAGTATGAGGCATTACAGACAACAGAAGAATAGGGAAAATGTAACACGTTGGACATAGATTTCAAAAGTAAGAGAAAATAGAATGAAAGAGAAATAGAATTTTTTGACAAATAATGGCCAAAAATTTTTTAAAACTCAGGAGGAAATTAAGTCACATAATCAAGCAATGCTATAAATACTAAGTATAATAAAGAAAACAGCAGTAGTGAAAAATATAACCAACTGAACCAACATCAAAGATAAAAACCTTTGAAGCTACATAACAAGAGAGACTTATCTTCAGAGAAGAAAGAATACTAGAACATACAGCTAACTGCTTAAAAATTTTGACAGTCAGAAAACAAAGGAGAACTGTCTTAAACATGCTGAAAGAAAACAACCATCAACTTTATATATCCAGCAAAAATATCCCTTAAGATGTATGGGGGCAGTGTTAATAAAAACTGAGAATTTGTCACTGTGGGGTCCAAGGTAAAAAAAATAATTAAATACTAAAGAAAGTTTTCAGGCATAAGGAGAGTGGTCCCAGATTAATGGAAACTAAAAATAATTAAAAGGCAAAGGTATGGGTAAGTAAAGTGCATGGCAACAGTAATACGTAAGAAAAGAGAGGGATAATCTAAAAATCAATGAAGTTTATTTAATTCTGTTCCAGTACTGTTAATAACTACATTAAGTTCTTCATCTTAAGACCTGATCATACATTTTTTATATTGTATAATTTTTTATTTTTTATTTTTACAGAGGTTTTGGATTTCCATTCATTCATTGCCGCAATTTTCTCCCTTCCCACCCCTCCCCACCAGCTCGCTTCCCCCTCCGAAGAGAGAAAAAAAAAAAGAAAAAAAATTCCTTCATTAGCATACAATTCCCACGTCCCTTCCCCCCACCCCCCACCCCAAGTACACTTCTCTATGCAACCTTAATTCTAGGAACTCATGCAATATTATTCAAAGTGGGTGACCCTGGAGGACATTATGCTGAGTGAAATATCTCAGTCACAAAGGGTCAAATACTGCATGGTGCCACTGTTGTAGAATGGGTCTGACATCAGGGTGGGGGTATGACAGAAACAAACTGGATAAATCATGCATATTGTATTGAAACAGATGAGGGAAAGAACAGATTATAACTGATCTTACATTTTTAACAAGAGGCTATCAAGTCTTCCCAGGACTTCAGACACTAGCTTCAAGTTGGGGATTCACAAGATACCAGCACTTCTGATAAGTAGCTAAAAATGTTAGGATTCCAACTGCTCACTCACGACACTAGCCATAAACCTGGGATATCCAGGAAGCCTACATCTCTGACTTTGTTACCTACAGATTTGGGGTTCTCACTATCTACTCAGGAAATAAGCCAAAATTCAGAGGCTTATAGGACACACAAACCTCTGACTTGCTGGCTACAAATTCAATGGCTCTTACTATTTCTAGGGTTTGACAATCTACTCAAAAGTCTCATAGAACCCAGAATAGTCATATAAGTAGAAATACAGGTTTAGTTAAAAGACATATTTAAAAAAAATAAATAGATGTATAAGACAAGAAAAAGAGATGCATAAGACAAGTTCCAGAAGCATCACCGAAAAAGAACTTCTGTGTCTTCAAGGATACATTTTCCCTTCTGGTCCACTGATGTGTATTTATCAACCAGGAAGCTCACCTGAGCTTCAGTGTCCAGATTTTGGTGGTTGTTATTTTATATTTTCTCTATAACTAATACCACTGATTTTAACGGACTCCCCTATACATCACTGAAATAATGTGAAAAAAAGTACATACAAAAATAACAACTAACATAATATTAGGTCTTACTTAGGATGATGTTCCCTGAATACTTTTATTTGAGGGGGAAGGGACTCCTTACATAATCATACATGAATGAAGACTCTCAACGAGATAGACTGACACAGTGATGCAACAATGGGTTTAAGCATAGCAATAATTGTGTAGGATCTGGCAGGATTTCACTGTGTTGTATAAAATGTTGCTTATAAGTTGGAACCAACTCAGTGGCCCCTAACAATAGTGAATTTGTAAAGCAGTTCTTCTGAATCTCTTCCTAAGTGATTTCATGACCAAGTTAATCAATGTACAACTCCTAGTATAAACGAGCTAGCTTACTGTACAAAATGTAACAAACACCCAGACATAATGCTTTAAACACATACACACACCCTCCCAAATAACAGTGTAGACTATCATTTCTTTAATTCTTTTTTGTAAATTTTATATTGGTTTGCTCACAAAGTTCGTATACATTGTGTTTCACATTATTCTTCACTCTTACTTTGTTTCATACAGCAATCACTATTGTACTATGCCATCATTTCCTAATCTTTTTATGTTTAAAGATTCATCTCAAAATGTCATTACTAAAGTTACTTATCCAAATGTACTATCTAATGAGCAATTATTACTTGTTAAATGAGCTCTGGTGGCAAAGTACATAAAATGCTGCATCGCCAGTGGTTCAAATCCACTGGTTATTCCTTCAGAAAAGGATGGGATGTCACCTCTCATGAAGATTCTGAGCCTCAGAAATCCAACGGAGGGTTACTATGACTCCGAATTGACTTGATGGCAGTGAGAAATTACTTGCTTGCCATTATGTTAGATCAATTTATGTACTTATCTATCTGTGAAATTCCATCCTTAAGAAAAATTCTATGAGATAGTTGTGTTTTACTAATAAAAAACAAGACCCTGACATTCTTAATTGTTTTTTCAGTTATCACATAACTAGTGAAAGCCAGACTTGAACCCAGAATGGTTTGGTGAAGAACTATACTCTTTAACTAGAAATGACATAACTTCCAGAGAAAACCGTTGCCAACAGGTTTGAGCATAGCTCAGTAGCAGATCTGACTTGGATTTGCTGTGGTCACCACCCACATCTCATCTCTTCATAGCTGGCAGGATTTCAAGGAGGGAGGAGATCAACAAGGAGGAGACAGCACTCTTCAGCGGCCTGACCCTTAAGAGATTAACCTTGTAGGGAATAAAAATAGAAATTCATCTTTAGGAAACAGTGGAGTAATATTTCCATAAAATGATTGTTGTTGTTATGTGCTGTCAAGTCGACTGCAACTCATAGTGATCCTATGTACAACAACCCTAAACCCTGCTCTCTCCTGTGCCAATCTTACTGTCTCTGACACACCTACCCCTCTTACACCAATCACTGAGTCAATCTATCTCATCGAGGGTTTTCCTCTCCTGCACTATCCATCCACCCTCCCAAGTATGACGTCCCTCTCCAAGGACTGGTCCTGCCTAGCAGTATGTCCAAAGTATGTCAGACGAAGCTTTAGAATCCTTGCCTCCAAGGAACAGCCTGGTTTAACGCTCTCTAGGACAGTTGGCCTAGTGGACCGAAAGCAATGCTACCAAGCCAAAGGTGGGTGACTCTAATCCACAGCCCTAAGGCCTGTTTCAAATTGTTGTTGGTCAAACATTCTTCTAGGTTGTATAGCCCTGGTGTGCCGACCTGCCATACAGAGGTAACTTGTGGTTGCTGTGAAGCTGAACACTGTGACACTGATGTGTCAAATGCAATAACAGTCATCCATGGTGGACAGTGTTTGGTGATGCTCCACGGTTGAAACAAGCTTGGGAGCAGGAGTGGCATCCACTTCCATAAATAGCTTGCCTCCAGAAACCCTATGAACCTGGAGAAAGGATGAAAGTCACGCACGCAAGTGTCGAGGACTTTCATTCATAGGGTCGTTATGAGCCGTCTACAACTTGATGACACTTAACAACAACATCAAGGACAAACTTGTTTGTTCTTCTAGTAGTCCATGGTATATTCAATACTTTTCTCTAGCACCACAGCTCAAAGGCATCAATTCTCCTTCTATCATCCTTAGTCATTGTCCAGCTCTCTGATGCACAGAAAATGACTGTGAAGACCATAAAAGGACAAATACTGCATGGTGCCACTTGCTGTAAAATGGGACTGATATCAGGGTTGGGGTAAGACTGAGAAAAACTGGATAAATTGTGTATACTGCACTGAAACAGATGAGGGAGTGAATAATTTAAAAGTGATGCATGATAGGGTATTACAGTTATCACAAGAGTCCACAATTAAGGTTGCATAGTGGAATGTACTTGGGGCGGCGGGAGAGGTGCGGGGGGATTGTGTACCAGGGAGGGGGTCTTTCTTTTACTTTTCAAAGAGAGGAGCGAACTGAGGATGGGGGAGACGGCCTGGGCGGGGAGAGAAGTGCAGTAATGAATGCCTTTGGGCTGGCAGTACAGATCCCTACCACTAGGCCACCAGAATTCAATAAAGGAGAAGGAAAAAGTATTCATATGCACTCCCATAGACTGTTGTTGGTGCATGCTGTTGAGCTGCCTATGACTCACAGTGACCCTATGCATCATAGCTCTGAACCCTATCCTATCCTAAGCCAATATTATTGTCTCTAACACACCTGCCCCCATGACTCCAGTTACTGTGCCAATTCATCTCATCCAGGGACTTCCTCTCCTCCATGGTCCCTCCACCTTTCCAAACAGGACAGCCTTCTCCAAGGACTGGTCCTTCCTGGTAATATGCCCAAAATATATGAGACATAAGTTCAAAATTCTTGCTTCCAATGAGCAACTCGATTTTTACCTTCTCTAGAACAGACTTTTTGTTCTTTTGGCAGTCCATGGTATGTTCAATACACTTCCCCAGCACCACAAATCAAAGGCATGAATTCTTCTAACATCCTTAGTCATTATTCAGTTCTTTGATGATGGGTTGCAGGTAACTGGATCAGGTGCACTTTAGTCTCCAGATTGGCATCACTGTTCTTTAGTACTCTAGAGAGGTTCCTGACTAGGGCTAACATAATTGATTTGCCTGACGTATTATTATTTACTAAAGTCGCTTGACTTATGAGTTAAAGTGGGGAAAGAAATGAAGGAAGTGAAGAAGTAGGAATAAACCAAGCACATTTGCTAAATGGTTGAAGTACAAACACGAAAATGACCGGCTTTAACAATGTTTTCATAAACTCCATTTTCACTTTACTGGTTTTCCTTATTAAGTTATTCAACTCCTTCCAAACAAGTAAACCTTTTCTCATTCATAACTAGTTTACAAAACAGGCTTCTGTTCCTCATCAATTACTGCTCCCAAGATAGTCCTGGAACAGCCCACAACTGCAAGTGAGGTTAACCTCTTCATCTACTCCCTCACACCAGGACCATGGATCCCACTCTTATTTGAAGCCAAGAGGAAATTAACTGCCAGTTCTTATGGGAATGACATATTGACTAACTACTTAAGACTAAGCAATCTACTCCTGCAGTCAGAGAAAAGAAAAAAAAAAATACAGTGGTTGTATTCTCTAACAACACAAGAATGCTTCACTGAATTTGCTTCAAGTCTTACTGTTTGCCAGGAAGCCACTGAAGAGACGCAGGTATTGGGTGTCTCAGAGGAAGACCCCTCCCAGGGTTCATTGTTAAATCCAGAGGCAGATCCCTGAGCAATTACACTTCTGGTACAATTACCAGCCTCACCCACTCCCTGCCAAGTGAGGAGACTTGGCAGCTGAATAATACAGCTTTCATTTTACATTTCCACTCCAATTAGCTGACAGTACGAGTCAATTGACTGAATAAAACAAAATGCAGGGGAAGTTGAAGGGCCTCTATGTGGTTTGAAGTGCACAATGATGAGATGAAAGGGACTAAAAAGAGAATTAGAGGACCCACCGCAACAAAAGGCCAGTCTGCAGACAACACACAAGTGGGATATATGGTCTAAATGATACACCAGAGAGATTTAAGTTTAACATCAATCCCACCTACTGTTTGTTTTACTAATGGTAAGAGAATTTAATTACTGCCCTTTACTCACTAGCTACAAAAATCTAGCTGGGACTTATTAACATCACACAGCATAGACATGCAAAAGCATTCTCCTGAGAACTTCTAGCCTCTTCAGTCCTGCCCCACAGTCAACATTTACAGGGAAGTTACTATGTGCAAAGTCCCACCAGTGCTTGGGAATTGTTAAAGAAATAGAAGACAAGTAGTTTCGGAGAAAGCTCACCAATGAGATAAAATGCACACACAAGAAACAAGCATACAGAAGACGACAGGGCTAGTAAGTCTGAATGACAAGGAGTGGAACCAGCCAGGATAGTAGATGAATCCCACAAAGATCTTCTAATAGATTCCACTGGAGCCATCACAAGTTCTAGCTTGATTAGAGCATATGATTCTTCCAGAGCTAAATGGAATGACCAGGTATGTCTCGGGCTCAGTTTCAGTCCAGATTGAACAAAGGCAAAAATCTATGGAAAGCTCTGCCCTGCTCTCCTGTATGTTCTTCCAGAGAGTGTAAGAGGCTAATTACAGTGGTTTCAAACAGCCTGGACAGTTCGCTCCAAAGAATCAAATTGTGGAAGAGCCTGAGATTTCCAGCATCTTGAGTGAATAATTCCATGGGAAATAAAAGCACGCATAATTTGTTTCCTGGCTTTCACTCAAAACATACTGTTTCCGTCTTGATCAATTTTTGGCCCAATAATTGATATTGAATATGAACCAAAAGCTTTTGTGTGTTGTCCTAAAGCCAAAAACCAAATAAAGGAAAGAGGAAGTATTCTTTGCTAACCAAGGTTTGTTCTCCACGAACACCTGGGAGCTCTGCTGGCAGAGTCCATATGAGTTGCATTGCTAATCCAAAGATCGAGCCAGTGAATGGTTCAAACCCACGAACCGAGAACAGCTCCTAGGCTGGGGGAAGCAATTTCCTACCATCATATTTGGCAGTCTTAGAAACTCAGTAGAGGCTGTTAGGTATGTTAGAACTGACTCCAGGGCAGTGAATTTTTTTAGTTTAAGTTCATGAATACCGGTGGCTACGGGGCCTCACATTCCTCCGTTGAACAAAATGTCTATAAAACACATTATCCAAAGCACACTCAGTATTTCATCATGGACTTTATTTTGAAAGAGAGAGTAGAGTAAGCAATGCAATGCAACCAAATGAGATTTGGCAAGGATAAATGACTCTCTGCAGAAAATGATAGGAGCATTTTGAGACTGAGAGTCCTTTCCAAGGCACAGCAAAATATCTAGTTCAGAGTAACAGATAACTTTTATGAAGTCAGTAAATGGATCTTACTTAGCTGATCTGCATAAAGAAAGACAGAAAATATGCAAATCTTTAAAGTTTCTAATACATATGCAAAAAAAGAAACCCTCAAGTAATTTTTACTTCAGCTATCAATTAATCAGCCCCAGAAGTTGTTTACCATCACATTAAATTTGTGTACATATTTATTATAAGCAAGAACTTGTTACAGAAGAGGGGAAAGTCTTAAAACACCAAAGGAGGCCCCTAAAGAAATTTGGTATCTTTTTAAACCATAAATCTCACACTTCCAATTTACTGAGTTCTTCATAAAGACTGTGATCATATAATCAAAGGTGTTGATTTCTTTAACAAAGGGAAAAAGTGCTACTACTCTGCTTAAAATTCTCATAATAAGTGAGTCAATGAGTGACAGGGAAATCTAACAAGTTGAGATGTGCTCCTAAATAAAATGACTGGAGGAAAAGGAAGTAGGGAAAAATCAATGATTACACTGAGCTCACACCTTAGGATTAAAAGATCTATTATTGTACGAACTGGCTCTAACATTTTATTGCTCTTATAGTTCTCTAAATGCAATTATTGTTGTTGTTGTTGGCTGCCATCGAGTCAAGTGTGACTCATAACAACCTTATGAACCTCTGCACAATCCTCACACTTCCTGACACACATTACAGCAGTCACTGTGTCAATCCACCTGGTAAAGGGTCTTCCCGTCCTTTGCCAATTCGCCAGTCTTTTCAGCATCATGTCCTTCTCCAAGAAATAGCATCTCCTAGCAACAGGCCCAAAATATGTGAGGTGAACCCTCATCATTCTTCCTGCCAAAGAGGTCTCTGGCTGCACCCTCTCCAAGACATATCCTTTTGTTGTCCATGGGATATACAGTGCTCTTCTCCAACACCACAGTCCAAGGCATCAGTTCTTTCCCTATCATCTTTATTCAGTGTCGAGGTCTCAGATGCATAGCAAGTAATCAGAAAGACCATGACCTGAATCAGATGCACCTTAGTGCTCAAACTGGCATCATTACTCCACAATAATTTGGAGACATCCCTAATCGCAGATTTTACCAGTGCAACGTGTCTCCTTATTTCCTCACTGCTGGTACTGAGAGTGTTAATTGTGGATCCAAGCAAGATGAAGCTGTTGACAGTTTCAATCTCCTCTCCATCTATCATGATGCTATCTATCAGTCCTGAGGTAAGAATCTTCTTTTCTTGACATTAAGATGCAATCCATACTGCAGGCTCCGTTCTTTGATCTTCTGCAACAAGACCTCTTCACTTTCTGCAAGTAAGGTTATGTCATCTTCAAATGTAGGTTATTGATGGGTCTCCCTCCTCTCGCCATGTCACACTCCTCCTCACAGAGTCCAGCTTCTCAAATAATTTGTTCATAATACAGACTGAATAGGTATGGAGATAAAATACAAACTGGTGCATTCCCTTCCCAATTCCAAACCATGCAGTGCTTCCCTACTCTACACCAAATATGAAAAAAAGTCTCCATATGTTTCTGAAAATATATCTTTTCCACAAAGCCTAAAATAAAATCACTATCACTTCTAAAAACTTGCTGAAGGGTCGGATATGAATTGGTTTGACCCAAAGACACTTAACGATGATGACAATAACAGGTAAAAACAAGATTCTACCAATACATTGTAGATAATATTCTTTTGAGAATTGTCTAGATATGTTGCCACTTAGATTTTGAAGGTTGTTTTGTTATCTATGACAACTACCCACAGTTTCTGGTTTGTTTTCTTCCAGATGTTTTTCCCAACACGGTAGGTCCTTTGTTTCTTGACTGCTGTTTCCACAGATACTGATGGTACATGCAAGAAAGTAGAACTGTTCTATTACTTCAATCTTTTAACAAATATTATGTTGTTCATTGGTCCAATTATGAAGATTACTACTTCGTTTATGCTAAAGTATTATCCACAACTAAAGGATGTAGTCTTGGATCTTCACAAATAATGGTTTCAAATTACCTTATTTTCTTAGCAAGGAAGGTTGTGCCATCTGAAAGCCTCAGATTGTTTATGTAAGTCTGTGTCCAGTCCTGATGTTGCATTCTTCTTCATACAGTTAAGCCTCTCAGATATTTTTGTTCAGTCTATAATTTGAGTAAGCAAAGTGAAGGACTATAATCAACACACATTTCAAGATTTAAAACCATAAAGTATCCCTTTGTTAGCTTTGACCAGTTGCCTCTTGGACTATGAACATATTCCATAGAAGTATAAGTGAATATTCTCAAATTCTTATTTTTTGCATGTCATCCATAATTTTTATGATCCACAAAGTCAAAGGCCTTTGCATAGTAACTAAAATAAAGGTAGATATCTTTCTGTTATTCTCTGTTTACAGCCAAGATTCATCAGATATCAGCAAGTATATTTGTTTTTCTTAAAAATTTTTATTTTAATTGTCATATTAACAAGTTTACAGAAAAGTTAGATTTTCATTCATTCATTGTTGCACATTTTACCCCTCACCTTCCTCTCCCTATTCTCAAGCTAGCATTTTTTTCTTCACCAGTTTATTTACAAAATTCTAATACAAATTCAAACAAATGCTTTCAATTTCCTTCACCTCTCCCCCCATCACATTGTATAATCCAATGATTAACCCCCTCTACCCCCCTATACATCCACATCCTCTGCTTCCAGCCTCTCCCACCCCTCCTGGTTCTTTATGCTAATTCTATAATAACAGTATTATACAATATTTATCCTTGTGGGACTGAGTTAGTTCACTCAGCAAAATGCTCTCCAGTCCCTCCCAAGTTAGATAATCATGAAGTTATTGCTCCTGCGTGCTGCATAGTATTCCATTGTGAGAATGTACCACAATATCTCAATCCATTCATTTGTGGTTGGACACATGGGCTGTTTCCATGTTCTTGTGATGGTGAATAATGCTTCTATGAACATTGGTGTACAAATCTCAGTTTGTGCTTCAGTTCTCATTTTCTTAGGGTATATTCCAAGTAGTGGAATAGCTGGGTCATATGGTATTTCTATGTTCAGCTTTTTGAGAAGCACCAAACTACCTTTCAGAATGGTTGCACCATTTTACAATCCCACCAACAATGTGTAAGTTCCTTTCTCGCCACATCCTCTCCAACATCTATTATTTGCTGCCCTGTTAAACTTTGCCATTCTTACTGGAGTTAAGATGGTACCTGATTTGCATCTCTCTTATTGCCAGCAATTTGGAACATTTCTTCATGTGTCTGTTTGCTGTTCAAATATCTTCCTGTGTGTACATTCTTTCCATATCTTTTGCCCATTGTGTAACTGGGTTATCATTCTTTTTCTTGTGGAGGCCCAGGAGTATTCTGTAAACTTTTGTTATAATACTCTTGTTTGAGATGGTATTACCAAATGTTTGTTCCCAGTCTGTAGGTTTTCTTTTCATCCAGTTGGAAAAAGTTTTTGATGTGCACAGAGATTTAATCTTTAGAAGGTCCCTGCATCAATTTTATCCTCTTCAGATTGTGCATTTCTGGGTGTATGATAGTCTCTTTATGCCTTGGTATAAATATAAGCTTATCCCAGTTTGTCTCTTATAAATATTATGGTTTGGGGCTTTACTCCCAGGTCTCTGATCTACCTTAAATTGATTTTTGTGTTTGGTGTGAGATGTGGATCCTGTTTCAGCTTTATGCAGGTAGAAGTCCAGTTTTGCCAGCACCATTTGTTAAAGAGGGTTTGGCACCAACAGCTGGGGCGGGGCGGGGGCAGGGGAGGGGAAGACAAACTGCACTGGGAAAGTCTGCTGTCAAAGACCTCTCTAGAGTACTGAGAAACAACAATGCTAGCCTGGAGACTAAGGTGTGCCTGATCCAGGTCATGGTCTTCACAATTACTCACTATGCAGCCAAGACCAGACAATAACTAAGGATGATAGAAGAAGGATCAATGCCATTGAGTTGTGGTGTGGAAAAGAATTCTGAGCATACCATGGATTCACTGGAGAACAAACACGTCTGTCCTGGAGAGAGTGGAACTAGGCTGCTCCTTGGAGGCAAGAATTTTGAGGCCCCGTCTCACATACTTTGAGAACATGGTCAGGAGAGACCATCCTTGGAGAGGAACATCATGCTTGGAGGGTGGAGGGACAGTGCAGGAGAGGAAGACTCAGAATGTGATGGATTGACTTAGTAACTGGAGAAATGGGACTATGTTTGTTGGAGATGGTGAGATTGACTCAGGATAGAGCAGGTTTTAGAGCTAATGTACATAGGGTCATTGTGAACTGCAGGTGACTCAATGGCACAGAACAACACACAACTACATGCCATTCTCACAATCTTGATTGTGTGTCTGCCCACTTTTGCAGTTACTATGTCAGTACAGCTTGTTAAGTGTCTTCCTCTAATACTACATTTTTCTAAATAAGATATCTCCTTCTAAGAATTGGCTTCTTGAGATAACATTTCTAGAGAATGTTATACCACAAACAACCACTGTCGATATTGATGGGATAAAAAAAATTGTCATCAACAAGTCACTGGTCTTACAAAGTTCTCTTATGGGAACTACCCTTGTTTCCATCACCAAAGCTGGATTTTTTTTTCCTAGATTCCAAAACGTCTTCTTTTTTTCTGAGTTTCAAATTCGCATCAATGGTAAATATTAGTGCATATTTATTGCATGCCTGATCAATTCTAGACTGTAGAAGCTTGCAGAAATCTTAAATTTCTTAATTTTCATTTATAATTTTAGGAGGATAGGAGGAGAATTGATGCCTTTGAGCTGTGATGTTGGAGAAGAGTATTGAATATAACCGGGACTGCTAAGAAAACAAACAGATTCATCCTGTAGAGGATTAAACTAGGCTGCTCCTTGGAAGCAAAGATTCTGAAGCTTTGTCTGACATACGTGGGACATGTTGCAAGGATGGACCAGTCCTTGGAGAAAGACTTGGAGAATGCTTGGGAGGTTGAGGGTCAGAGCAGGAGAGGAAGACCCTTTATGAGGTGGACAGATTCAGTGACTGGGGTTATCACGATAGGAGTGTCGGAGACAGTGAGATTGGCACATAATAGGGCAGGGTTTAGGGTTGTTGTACATAGGGTCGCTATGAGTCACAGGCAACTCAATGGCACATAAAAACAGCTGGTGCATAAGTTTGAACAGATGCATTAGCAAGTCTTCCCTGTATGCTTATTTCTATTACCTACCACTAACAGTATTGTACTTCAGGATAGATATTAAAGTGGGTTTTTTTATTTTATTAAGTTTAATGAACATTTACAGAGATTTTAGATTTCCATTCATTCATTTGAAGTGTTCTTTTTAACAATGAATATGATACCATTTCTCTTCAATTTGCCTTTTCCAGCACAACAGACCAGAAACACTGATTCAGAAACACTAATACCAGATCATTTCGACTCACTAATGCCTAGAATATAGATCTTTATGTGCTTAATTTCATTTTTTAATGGCTTTCAATTTTTCTAGATTCAGTACTCTGTAAATTTACTCTTACAATTGTTAACAAGTATTTGTCATTGTTTCTTCTCATTTTGTGTGTGCCAACTAAGCAAATAGAGTTTGTGAAAACTTTACTCCATCCACCTTATTAAAATATATTCTATTTTTAGGAGACAGTTCTTTCCCTGTTACATTTTGAATGTCTTACCATGAGACAGGCTCACCTTCCAGCACTACGTTAGATAATTCTCTGATGTTGTTTATAAGGCAGCAAGGTATTTATACTGATAATGTAAATAAACTCTGAAGAAGCTTAACCTTCTCAACAAAGTGTATTACTTTTTATGGAGGACGGAACAGGTATGTTGCACAAATACATTTTAAATTCTTCATTTCATTTAGATGTTTATATTTGTTACCTAGCTGGTGCCTCTTCTAAAAGATTTTCGATATTATATTTTTGCTTAATAGTAGTATCTATCCTAGAACATGGCTGATATAAACATTACCCATGATCAACTGTTGCTATCTCTAAAAGAAAATGTAATTGGTAAATATTTTCTCTGTAGTTCTGATTCTAATCCATCATTTATAAGTAATGTGGAGTTTTTTGTTGCTGTTGTTTTAGAAAGTTTTAATGTCTCAATATTCTAAAATAATGGATGTTTGCTGTGAAGTACCAAACATCCACATGAAAATGAAAATAAAATTCATTTGCTAATAGACAAAAAATGGCCTTAAATGAAGTGAAACATCATTCTTACACAAACAAGTAATTCACTACCATAATGAATATAAAAATAACGCCACAAATCACAAATGCATTAATTGTTCTACTCTATTAAGAACATTAAATAGCATTTGGTTTATGGCATGAAAAAAACAAAATCATGTTCAGGATAAGAAAGAAAAAAATCTGCAAAAGCCTGTAATTACCATAAAACCACTTCTTGCATTTTATCAGAACTGAAATCCCTATCAGAGAAAATGGATTATGAAATAGATAATTTCTTGGTGAATCAGGAGAAATATGTCTTTTGGCAGCTTACAGGCTCTGTTTTATGAATTGTCACCTACTAAAATAATGACTAAAGAATTCAAATTAATGATCATTTCTGAAAAATGTCACAATCTGTACTTGGAAAATCACAGTGAGAAAGTAGATTTTAGCATATTATTTTTACTGGTTTACATGCAATTATTCACCTACATTGTGTTTTCTGAATGTATACTGTGTTTTATACAACTTTTCATTGTGTTCCTGTATATTATGTTTTATACAATCATTCAAATCCACTGTATTTTGCATCATCAATTACTACTTATATATGCTATTACC
This sequence comes from Elephantulus edwardii, assembly GCF_000299155.1. Classification (NCBI taxonomy): domain Eukaryota; kingdom Metazoa; phylum Chordata; class Mammalia; order Macroscelidea; family Macroscelididae; genus Elephantulus; species Elephantulus edwardii. The sequence goes on from NW_006399792.1 coordinate 17,398,144, forward strand.
GAGATTTTAGCATATTTTTAATGTAAGTACCTTCCATATAGTCCCTGGGTAGGACAAATGCTCAGCTGTTAACCAGAAGATTGGTGGCTCAAGTTCACCCAGAGGAAACTTAGAAGAAAGACCTGGTGATTTACCTCCCAAAAAGTCAGAATTCAGAAAATTGTTGGACCACAATTCTACTCTGATGTAAGCAGAAAAGACTAAAAAGTCAGAAAAGACTTAACAAAAATTAGTTTTAATTAATTTCATCTAGTTAGCATACCTCCTTGTCAGTCAATCAGCTTCCCATCCCTTTTTCGATAACAAGGGTGGCAAGTGGGTTTGGAGGGGTCCAGTATCATCATTTGTTTCAAGATCTTTGGAATGACATGATCTGGGGTTAAGTTCTGTAATTTCCTGAGTAGGTCCAAAATGATGATCAGTCTAAAGATTTTTCATGCTTTTGAATCTGCTCGAAAACAAAGTCCAACAGGTCAGACACAAGATGTACTTGGCTATCATCACAGAGTAATGTCCCTATTCAACACTGGACTTGTGCTGTAATAATGATTAAAATACAACTGTTTTACACCTGGAAAAATAGAACACATTCTTCTCTGATTGAGAATATGTTAAACAACATGGATAAGGATAGTGTCAGACATAATCCAAATCTACTATCCAGTAATAAAAAAAGATCAATATTAAGATAGCATGACGTTTTCAATAGTGTGTTGTTGTTGTCGTTGTTGTCTGCCATTGAGTTGGAACTGACTTACAGCTGGTCCTCCAGCAGTTTTCAAGATCTGAATGGCATTCCTTCAGGTTGGCAGTACAGCTCCTTAAGACAACAGGACCAGAAATTGCTCTGAAATAGATGTCCATGGGATCAAGGAAAATCTTTAAGATGGCAAAACAATCATATCTTTAGCCAGTCAAATATTAGTTCAGTTACACCTATTTTTATTTTAGAGTGCATGTTGTGTGTCTGTATGAGACCTAGTGAGTAAAAGAATTTTTTTCAGGTTTGACAGTGAAAGAAGATAAGAGCTTGCAATAGCTATTGTCCAATCCATTGAGCTAACACTGAGACTCTGACACAATACCTGGTAAGATTACTCATAAAATGTCATAAATGACAACAGAATCATGGGTTATAAAGACCTTGAGGCAACAAAATAACATGAGAATAAGCAGACGAAATGGGGGGGGGAACTTATTTTCAAAATGCATCTTTGATTTGTCCACCTTTGTCTCACTCCTCTGTCACTTCTAGTCCCTTATCCTTCATCCGGGCCGAAGACTCTAGCATCTCACCAGAGAGCTCCCCTCTTCCAGCCCAACAACTCAACAATTTTCCACATGCCAAGAAGCATGATTCTTTAAAATGCAAACCAGGTTACTCTCAAAAACGCATGTTAAGGTGTTAGAACTGACTCTTCGCTGACCCTCCACTGGGTTTTCAAGGCCTTCACGCACACCAAACGGGATTGCCCATCCTTCTCCCTTGGATGTGAGCCACCATTGTGTCAAGGTCTCTTTAGGTTAGCAGAAAACCTCCCCACAGTCTAGGCCATTAGAGCTTATTCCTCAACCTTCTCCAACACTCAGATGATACTACTTTCATGTTAAAATAAGAAAGTGGATGAACACCACTTTAAGGAAAAATTAAAATTTTCTACCATGAATGCCTGACTACCACTTCAGCCTCATCTTTATCCACTCTCCTCATTCCCCAACCACATCTGGTAATATGGGCACCATCTCCTGGCAAGTACAGAGCTTTCCTCTTGCCATGGTGATTCCACTCCTGAGCATAGTCTCCTCTTCCTTCTCCTGCCTTGGTTCCTGCCTTCCTCTCCCTCAGGTCTCACCACCTGGTCCCATCCTCTCTGAAAGCCCAATCCAATAAGGGTATCTACTACTATCTCTCCCAGCTTCCTGTTTTCCATCATATCACCAATAAGAAGGAATAATTTTGCTTGTTGATTTACGTGTTTTATTCCCCAGAATATCCAGAGAGGAAGATTTATAACTATTTCGTTTACTGCTGGGCTCCTACTCCCCAGAACTACAGATATTGATAGAATGAGTCAAAAGCTGTCCTACTTCTCCTTCCTTTAGGCTTTAATGTTGATGATCTCCCAAAAACATACTACCTAACAAATAATTTAATATGAACAAGCTCATGTATTAAATTATTCCTTCATTCATGTAGTCAGTTACTGATTTAATCACTAGTCAGAAGTTACTCATTGCTGACCTGCCATTGGGTTTCCAAGGTTATAAATCACATGGGAGGAAATAGCCCATCTTTCTCTGATGGAGGGGCTGGTGGATTCAAAGCACCAGAGAGCTGTGGCATTTTGGTTAGCAGGATAACTTTGTGGTTGTTGTTGTTGTTGTCATGGGTCATCGAGTCGACTATGACCATTGCAATCCTATCCACAATAACTCTGAACCCTTCTCTGTCCTGAGTCAGTCTCACTGTCCCTGATACATTTACCTTTATTACCCAAGTTACTGTATCAATTCAACTCATTGAGGTCTTCCTCTCCTGCAATGTCTCTTGACCCTCTCCAGCATGATATCCTTCTCCAAAGGCTGGTCCCTCCTGGAAACATACCCAAAGTATGTGAGACAGAGTCTCAAAAATCTTGCCTTCAAAGAACAGCTTGGTTTTATCCTCTCCAAGATATATCTGTTAGTTCTCTTGGCAGTCCATCGTATGTTCAGCACCACAACACAAAAGCATCAATTCTTCTTCTGTCATTCTTATTCCCTGTCAACTCGGTGATACATACCAAGTAACTGAATAGTAAGTAAATGAAATGAACCATGTAGTGTTTCCTTGGCCTGTTTTGATGAATTCCTCCTGAAACAAATACAGATTTTGCACGAGCACAATCAGGTGTTCTGGGAATCCCAAATTAGAGGCTTGAATTTGTTATTTAGAGCCTTTTGATTTGATGACTCCGGCTCTTTTCACATTTCATGTGAAATAGTTTTGTCTTCCGGAGCTGTCCTTTGTAATCTTCTGTTCAGCTCCATAACTTCCTGATTTCTTTCCTTTGCTGTAGGTTCTCAGTGCTCTAATGCAACATTCAGAGTGTATTCTGATATTCATTTTGGTCTTTTCTTCCTCCTTTGTCTTTGCAATGACCTTTTGCATTCTTCATGGATGATATTCTTGATATCCTCCTATAGCTCATCTGGCCTTCATGCACTAGTATTCAAGGCCTACTATTTGCAAAATACCAGGAGAAGAGGAAGGAAAGAGAATAGGGGTTATGTAAAAATGTATACATATAAGCAAACACACCTGTGTGTAGGTGCTCTTGTTTCGAATGAAAATCTACATGAGACTACCTATATAAATAGATACTGAGTCAATTTCAATATAAACATAAGGAAAACGTTCAGGAAAAAAATACACTGAAATGAATCTGGAAAGTTCTAGAGTCCCAATCCCTGAGGAGGAAGAACTTTTTCTTTCCATTCAATTTCATTTTATTACATATGTTAACACATTCATACATTCACTTGTTTAACAAGGCACTTAGTGGGAACACACGATGGCCTAGGCACTGGGCAAATTGGGAAAGTCAGGTCAGGAAAGAAACTGCTCAGGATGTAAAAGAAATAATGGCATAGTATTACAGGTTCTGCAATAGCCCCAGGTCAGGTGCGTTCTCAACCAGTGTTGTTGGTGAGTACCACGTAGTCTACTATGACTCATAGCAAGCCTCTGAACAAGACATCAGAACCTTGCCTTATCCTTATCATGCTCGCCATCTCTGATATGTCCTGACCCACTGTTACAGTTACTGTGCCAGTCAGTCTCATTGAAGGCCCTCCTCCTCTCTTTGTCCAGCCTTTGTCTTTTTCCAAGGTTTGCATCTTCCTGATAACATGTTTAATGTATGTGAGATGAAGTGTCATTATCCTTGTCTCTACGGAGCACTCGGGCCGCACTTCCACCAAGACAAACCAAAATGAGTGTCAAAATTATGAGAACATAACTTCAAACTAGGGAAATAAGTGTTCATCTTTAAAAAGATCTCTTATAAACCCAAAGTGTATAAACTGCATTAAGTCTCAAACTCTGTTGCCTCTGCATCTACCTCATATTCAGAAAGGTATGATTATAAACTGGCTGTTGACTGACTCCACAAGAGAAGGGGAGGAACTTAGCCACTCCAATATGATCATTAATCTTGGAAACAAAGACTTGTTCTTAGAACATTACAGCTGGGTGGACAACCTTTGTGAAAATAAGGCTGTCTCTTTGTCCCCTAGTTTCTTGACAAGAGTCTCTCAATTCATTCAAGGCTGTCGAAAAGTGATTAGCTAGTAATGGTGCATGAGGGCAAACAAATTGAAAGAAACAGGAAGTAAAAGCGATACAAAGGCACCATGACTCACTCACACTCTGCACAAGCCTTTTTCTATTGCTTCTAAATGAGTATATTAATTGGTTTTGGCACAAGAAACTTACTGGCTTAAGTTAATTTTCTACTGTAAAAGCAAAAATGCTTTTAATAGGCATTCCTCAAGGTACCCTGACAAGTATCAAAGGAGGAGGCTTTTATCAAGGTGTGTGTGGGATGACATGACACCATGGAGGATTTGTTTTAAAAGTGTGTGGCAAAAAGCTTAAAAATGGGAAAGACAAGGCCGGGAAGGTTTAATACTCACCAAAGCCAGACAGAGCTCTGGTGGCCCAGTGGCAAGAAGCTGTGCTGTAATCCCAAAGGCGCACAGTTCGAGGTCACCGGCTTCTCCATGGGAGAAAGATGGGCAATCTCTTCCCATGCAATTGACTGCCTCGGAAAACCCACTAGAGAGCCAGCCATGTGTCAGTTCCAACTTGACAGTACACAACAAAGCTAGATAAGCATTACATGAGAGTCATTATACTCCTTTCATTATGTTAATGGAAAAACAATTGAGATATTTCAATAAACATCTGCAACATTACACATGTTCATTCTTACACGTCAATAGATTTGGGTGCTATTTAGCCAACTAATGGAAGAGATCCATATTTATGTCCATTCCAAAGACAGGTGATGCAAAAGAAAGCATATATTATCAAATGGTATTATCATTGCACACAAGTGAAAGCATATTGAAGATAATTCAAAAATGATTGCACATACATCAACAGGACTCTGCCAGGAATGTGAGCCAGATTCTGACAAGGATGTGGAATGAGAGCTACAGTTTCCGATGCCAAATGAATCTTGGCTGAAAGTACAGAATATGACAAAGATGTTGGCCTTTATTTTATTGACTGTGCAAAGGCTTTGACTATGTAGATCGTGACAAATTATGGATAATAATGTAAAGAATGGAATGTGAGAAGAGTTCATTATGTCCATGTGGAACCTGTCATTTAAAGAGGAGGCAAATATTTCAATAGAACAAGGGGATATGGCATGGTTTAAAATAAGAAAGGAAGTGTGTCAGAATAATATCCTTTTACCACATGTGTTCAATCTATATGCTGAGAAAATAACCCAAAAAGTTGGGCTGGAGAAGAAAAATATGATGTGATGACTGAAGAAAAGTTCATTAACAATCAGCTTATGTTATGCTGATGACTAAGTCTTGATTGACACAGTGACTACAATGAGCTTAAGCACAGAGGAGAGTGTGAAATGTCATAGCACCGAACAAGGTTTCATCTGCTGTTCACCGGGATGCCATAAGTCACAGTGGCCTGGATGACAACTAACAATGATAAACCTTGATTCAAATCCTAAGAGGATCTGAAGATCACATCTTCAGTATGGATTAAAACTCAACAAGAAAAAAATCCTTACAACTAGACCATAAAGCAACAATATGATCAACAGAAAAAAAAGGAGTGAAGTTGTTAAGAATTTAATTTTACTTAGATTCACAATCAAGGTGCACAAAGGCTGTCTAAGATCCAGAATGAGTATCATTCAATTCAAACCCTTAAACAACAACAGTAGGAAGGAAACATTCTCCTTTAAATAAAATATTTTTAAAAAGACACAGGAAAACCTGGAACATGACTTTAACAACTCATCTTTTTTTCCTCTTCCTCTGACAAATTTAAAATAGCATAGAGACTGATACTCTTGTCCTATCCCTTCTCATTATAAATTTCCTTCTTTTTCTACTTAATAAAAGTTCTTTTCCTTCCTTTAAAAGAAAAAAGAAGAAGAAGAAGAAACAACATCCAGAAAATTAAGCCATGTGAATTGCTTTGGGGAAAAAGTCTACTACAAAAGATTTATCTAATATGTTAAAAATTATGTCACTTTGAGGACTAAGGTGCTCCTGATTCAAGTTGTCATGGTATTTTCAACTGTCTGATATAGATGTGAAAGCTGGTAAATGAATAAGAAAAACCAAAGAACTGAAGCTCCTGAATTATGGTAATAAAGAATAGTAAATATACCAAGGAGTGGCAGAAAAATGAATAGTCTTAGAAGAAGTACAGTCAAAATGCTCCTTAGAAGCCTGAATAATGAAACTCCGCCTCACATCCTTCAGACATTCTATCAGTAGGAAACAGTCCGTGGACAAGGACAGTACGCTTGGTGAAGTATAGTTGTTGTTGTTGTTGTTGTTGTTGTTATGTGCCATCGAGTCATTTGCGACTCATAGCGACCCTGTGTACAAGAGCCCTAAATGCCACTCTCTCCTGTACCAACCTCGCTGTCTCAAACACATTCATTCCCACCACTCCAATCACAGAATCGATCCATCTCATTGAGGGTCTTCCTCTCCTGCCCCGTCCCTCCACTCTCCCAAACATGATGTCCCTCTCCAAGGACCAGTCGCGTCTTGCAACATGCCCAAAGTATGTCAGATGAAGCTTCAGAATCCTTGATTCCAGGGATCATTCTGGCTTCACGCTCTCCAGGACAAACCCGTTTGTTCTCCTAGCAGTCCATGGTATATTCAACACTCTTCTCCAACACCACAACTCAAAGGCATCAATTCTTTTTCTATCATCCCTATTCACTGTCTAACTCTCCGAGGCATAGCACATAACTGCAAAGACTATAGCCAGAATCAGGTGCACCTTAGTCTTCAGCCTGACATCGTTGCACTTCAGTATTCTTTAGAGGTTCCCTCTTAGCTGACTTTCCCAATGCAATTCATCTCCTGGTTTCCTGGCTGCTGTTACCAAGAATGTTGACTACAGAGTGAATGAAAAAACATGAAATCTCTCACTGAGATAGAGCAGCATAGTGACTGAAAGAACGGTCTCAGCAAGATGTATATAAACATTCAAAAGGGGAAGAGGAAAGGGAGAAGTGGATGGGTAAAGGGAAAGGAAGAGAATCACTAGACTAACAGAGGTTAGTGGGTTGGTGGGAAGTTGAGAAATAGAAAGGACTCTATGTGCACTTGAAAACAAAGGGTGATAATAGGCAAGGATCAATGGTAATTAATTATATAAAATATAGTGCATATGAATTATTGTATAAAATACAACATACATAAATGAATCAAAATGTATTATGAATGATTGCATGCAAACCAATAAAAGACTTGTTTTTTTAAAAAATATGGGCCCCCTGAAAGCTGTTCGGCCCCTGGGGTCAGTCTTTCAGCCCTTGGTATAAGTGTTTGGCCCCTGGGGTGAGCCATTTAGCCCTCAAGGTGAGCTGTTCAGCCCTCAGGGAGAGTCATTTGGCCCCTGGGGTGAGCCATCTGGCCCCTGGGCTTTGCCACTCAGCCCCCAGGAAGAGCTGTTTGGCCCTTGGGGTGTGCCGACCAGTCCTCAGGGTGTGCCACTTGGCCCCCTGGGGTGAGTGTTTGGCCCCTGGGGTGAGCCATTTAGCTTCAAGGTGAGCTGTTCCGTTGGGGTTTGCCATCTGACCCCCAAGGAGAGCCAGAGAGAGCCATTCGGCCCCTGGGTTCTGCCATTCAGCCCTTGGGGCCTTGGGGTGTGCCATCCAGCCCCTAAGAAAAGGCTTCAGATTGCTGGGGGAAACTGCCTAGGGTACACAAAGAATTTTATCTAAGCCACTTTCTTCCACCTCCTCCCACAGTACATCTGTAAGTAACACCTCCAAAGCCCTATTTTTAACTCACAAGTTTGTTCTCTCTAGGTTTTCTCCCTTTCCTAAAGGTAACCTTAGCACTGAGTTTTACTCCAGACCTGAACACTGAGCCAAGTTCCAGAGACAAAAGGGAAATATAACTGCTAGCTAAGGAAGCAAAAGGAGGATAGAACCCCAGGATTCAGCCATCCATCTCCACTGGACCCACCTCAGCAAACACGTTGTAGTCAAGATGGCAGTAAATGTCAGGAAAATAAATACCTTCTAACAGAACAAGGAGGCATGCTGCTCCAACCCAGGACCACCAGTAAGGTGTTAAAGTGGGCTCCCCTTCCCCCTTTACATCAACACCCCTGTTCCACATGAAGAAGCCAAAGAGTCTGCACCCCAGTCCCAAATGAGAAACCCACAAATGAATAAGACAACTTCTTTGTTAAAAAAACAAAACAACCCAAAACCCCACAACTAATCATCACTGGACTATGCCTACCATTACCCGCTGGTCCCCGCTGAATCTTTCTCATTTTCTTCCATACTCCCCCCACCCACCAAATTGTGCAGCCATGTGATTTCATCCCTGTGATCCTCACTCTTCTGCACCCAACCCCTTTGTACACATGTTTTTCACAATTAAAAAAACAAAAAATGCCACCCCCCAATGGGCTTAAATTGCCAACATGGTGCAGGACCAGTCAGTATCTATGTCTGTTGTACCTACATATTAGATAGCTACAAATTAGAACTTACTTAAAGAAAAATAACAGCAACACTTCTCTGTTTATTTGGAAATTTGTATAACAATTTTTTTTTTTTGTTTACATGTTACAGAACAACTTGCATAGTCCCTGGAAGTTCTGAAACAGACACAAAATTTAGGGTGTAAAATTAAAGCAAGAAAATAATTCATGTACATTAGATTCTTTAGGATTATATAGCTGAAAAAGCACCACTTTCTGGGCAATTAACTTTGACCTTGGGAGGTCACAGATGTGTTTACCAATGAAAACTGAGCAAAAATGGTGGAAGGAAATTTTTTAAAAACCAATAAAAAATGCTCAAGAAATATTTTCTAGGAAATCAAAAGACAAACTATACTGGGAAAGTGTGCTGTCAGGACCCTCTCCAGAGTACTGAAGTACAGTGTCAGGATGGAGACTAAGGTGTGCCTGATCCAGGTAACAGTCTTCACAATTACTTGCTATGCATCTTAAAGCTGGACAATGACTAAGGATGACAGAATAAGAATTGATGCCTTTGAGCTGTCGCACTGTATAAGAGTACTGAATATATCATGGATTGCTAGGAAAACAAACAGGTTTGTCCAAGAGAGAGTGAAACCAGGCTGCTCCTTGAAGGCAAGGATTCTGAAACTTCATCTCACATACTTTGGACATGTTGCAAGGAGGAACTAGTCTTTGGAGAGGGACATCATGCTTGGAAGAGTAGAGGGACAGCATAAGAGAGGAAGACTCTCAATGAGATGGATTGATTCAGTGACTGGGGTACTGGGGTAAGTGTGTTGGAGACAATAAGGTTGGCCTAGCACAGAGCAAAGTTCAGAACTGTTGTACATATGGTCACTATGAGTTGCAAGCGACTCAACAGCACATAACAATGTATGTTTGCTGAGTTCATCAGTTAAATAAGCAATAACCAAGTTGATTCTGAATCATAGTAACATTAATGGATAGAATATAAAATAGAACTGCCCAATGGGCTTCCCCACATTGTAATCTATGTGAGAGCATATATATAAGTATTGTCTTCTCTTTAACAGCTAGTGATTTCAACCTGCTGACCTTTTGATTAGCAGATGAGTTCCTGACCATCGCACTGTTGCTATGCCACCAGGGTTCCATAAATAAGAAATTGTACACTTTGGACAACTGTTTTGCATTTCTTCTCTGACGTCCCCATATTTGGTAAGGCAATGAGTTAATAATTTACACTTTAAATATCTATATTCTTAATCAATTTAAAATGCTATTCATTTTTAATAAAACTCATTCTAGTTAAACTGACTATATGTTTCCCCTGAAAACTTGGAAAATAAGGCAAAGAAAAAATGGCCATAAACATAGCCCCTAATTAACCCCTGTTATCATTTTAGTTTCTTTCACTTGTGCCTATGTTGTTGTTGTAAGGTTGAGTACAACTCATATCAATGCTATGAACATGACCTGAACCCTGTCCTATCCTGAACCATCCTCATCATCTCTGACACACTAAACCCCACTGCTGAACTAATCATGTCAGTCTATCTCAATGGGTTTCTTCCTATCCTTCCCTTACCCTCTATTTTTCCAAGTCTGATATATCCCTTTCCAAGAAGTAGCTTCACCTAACTGCATGTCCAAAAAGTATAAAAGACAAAACTAAGTCTTCTTTGCTTTGAAGGAGCACTTTGGCTACACTTTTCCCAAGAACTAACTGTTTGTTCTTTTGACAGTGATATTCAATACCCTTGCCCAGCACCACAATCCCAAAGGCAATTCTTATGTCATCCTTATTCATTGTCCAGATCTCTGGTGCACAGTAGGTGATTGAGAAGATCATGGCCTTAATCAGATACACCTCAGTCTTCAAACTAACATCAATGCTCTCCAGCATTTTGGAGAGGTCCCTGACAGCAGGTTCACCCAATGAAAATAATGACCCTGGGTCAGGTGAAAGAGAAAAAAAGGATTGTTTCTTGTGAGTCACTGAGCTTCTGTTTACAGTGATGGAAAAATAGCACTGATTCAAGGTAAAGTCACAGAGCCAATTAACGTGATTGTTAGTAACTTGAACACTTGTGCACAGCTGAATAGACAAAAATTGTGTGAAAGATATATTTACAACAACAACAAGACAGACCAGTGGCTGAGGGTGCTTAAATAACAGCAAAACACCTCACTGGATTTGATTTGTTGGTTTGGAGATTTACAGTTGTGGTTTCATAGAATCTCCCAGTTAATAGGCCTGATTTTTGTGCTGTTCTCTGTCTTAGTTTGGGATATAGTACCAGGGGTCTTCAAAGATTGCAAACAGGCATCAGGGCACAATAATTGGACTTTATTTATCCAGAGCAACAGAGGGATTTAGGAAAAGGAGGAGGAAATGTCATGTGAGGCTAACTGCTTTTATGAACAACTGTCTCTTCTGCTGTGAGATCAGAAGACTTGGATGATGCCCAGCTATCATTACTAGATACTTTTTATCACAGATGCTTAAGAAGACTCCTGATCAAAGGGCAAGAAACAAAATATAATTTCAAATTCCATGGAATTCAGCCTTTCTAGAACCATGAAGATTCTGTGAACCCCAAAAATGTCAACCTGAGATAGTTTATAAGTTATAAACTATAAATATCTCCTGCAGTCTTTTGAAAAAATCAAACAACGGTTTTGTTTAGCTTAACTAATAAAGAATACTGCCTTGAACACTGTACTCTTTCAAGAATTATTATGTATCTGGGATCAAACTCTAAAGAGCAACTGAAAAGATAGGAAACTTAGCAAACAATGAGTTTTTGTTAATGAAGGAGGAACACTTGAAAAAAGAGTGCTGAAATGCTGGGAATACTTTGTTAATTTTAAATTGTTAAGTCTAAATATATCTAGATTCTTGTTCAGTCAACTTAACACTTGTTTTAAATAATTTTAAGACTGACCACAACCCTAATTAAGTTTATGGATGAGCCCCGGATGAATGACCAGTTACAAAAAGTATCTTGCGTCAAGCTCCAAGTACTCAAGATGACGTTCTATGGTAATAAGGTGAGAACAAGATTTAAATGCAGACCTCAACATGATAACAATATTTTTGTGCATAACTTAAGTTTCTTAGGTCCTAACTACTGTCTTTTGTCCTTTACCATTTCTTTCACTTGTGTACATTTCTGTGTCACTATGTAAATTCTGTAGTATTCCTCTTTGAAACCCACTACTATTTTCACCCCTCAAACCTCACACTATGCTTCACTGGTTTGGAAGCACAGGCTTAAATTAAAATATTGAATCTCCACCAAAAAAAAAAAGGAAAGAAAAGATAAAAAAAAGGAGGGTGAAAATGGTTGCCCAAACTAAAGAATGTAACCAATGTCACTGTTATATATGTTGTTGTTGTTGTTATGTGCCATTGAGCTGCCTGTAACTTATAGCAACTCTATGTCCATTAGCTCTGAAACCTGCCCTATCCTGAGCTAATCTCATCGTCTCTGACAGACTTGTAACCATTTTTCCAGTCATTGAGTCAATTCATCTCATCCTGAGTCTTTCCCTCCTGTGTGTCCCTCCACCCTTCCAAGAATGAAGTCTCTCTCCAAGGACTAGTCCCTCCTGGCAACATGCCCAAAGTATGTGAGACAGAGCCTCAGAATCCTTGCCTCCAGGATGCAGCTTGGTTTCACCCTCTCCAGAACAGACCTGTTTGTTCTCTACAGTATATAGTCTACAGTATGTTCAACACTTTTCTCCAGCACCACAACTCAATGGCATTGATCCTTCTTCTATCATCCTTAGTTACTGTCCAGCTCTCAGATGTATACAAGTAATTGCCAAGACCATGTCTTGAATAAGGCACACCTTGGTCTCCAGACTGATACAGTTATTCTTTAGTAATCTAGAGAGGTCCCTGACAGCACACTTTCCCAATGTCATTCATCTTTTGATTTCCTGTCTGCTGGTGCCAAGAATGCTAACTGTGAACCAAGCAATTTGAAGTTATTAATAATCTCAATCTCTTCTCCATCCATCATGAAGCTGCTAATTGGCCCCATGGTGAGAATCTTTGTTTTCTTGTTGTTGAACTTCAATCCGTACTGAAGACTGCAGTCCTTGACCTTCTGCAGTAATCATGTCCTCTTCAGTTTCAGCAAGCAAGGTTATGTTATCTGCATAACTCAGGTTGTTAATAAGTCTTCCTCCAATCCTGATGTCACATTCCTCCTCATAAAGTCCAGCCTCCCAAGTAATCTGCTCTGCATATAGATTGAAGAGGTATGTAGACAGGAACATCCCGGACACATTCCCTTTCTGACCCTTTAACCATACAGTGTTTCCCTGTTGTGTTCTTACTACTGCTTCCTGGTCCAAGTATAGGTTTCTGGGAGTCTCACTGTGATCCACACTGGTTACTTTACCTTTCATGAGATAAATGTATATAAATGGATGGATTAGTATTTGTTCTGCTATGTATGGGAGCTCTGGTGGTCTAGTGATAAAAAGTTATGCTGTTAACTCAAAGGTGGACAGTTTAACTACCCCACCTGCCCCATGAAAGAAATATAAGCAATCTCCTCCCATGTGATTTACAACTTCTAACAACCTGGTATCGGTTATTAGTCAATTCTGATTTGACGGCATATAACAATTCTCAGCAAAACAGTAATTGTTGCTGTTATGTGCTGTTATGAGTCACCCGTGATTCATAGTTACCCTATGCACAGCAGCTCTGAGCCTGCCCTATCCTAAGCCAGTCTCTCTGTTTCTGACACACCTACCTCGACTACCTCAGTTACTGTATCAATCCATCTCAACTGGCGTCTTCCGCTCTTGCACTGTCTCTCCACCCCTCCAAGTAAGATTTCTTTTTTCAAAGCCTAGGTCCTCCTGGCTACATGGCCAAAGTATGTGAATCAGAGCCTCAAAATCCTTGCCTCCAAGGAGCAACCTGGTTTCACCCTCTCTAGGACACATCTGTTTGTTTTCTTGGCAGTACGGGGTATATTCAATTCTCTTCTGCAGTCCCACAACTCAAAAACATTGATTCTTCAATAGTAAGTCAATGGTAGGAATGTGTATGATTTCTGGGGCCTTACTCAAGTGGAAAAACAAATATCTCACTACATTTGGCTTCTTGGTTTATAGATTTCAAGAAACTTAGATGAAAAATTAAAAGAAAGAGACTGCAGAGAAATGTCCCCCATCTCGCTCTTTCCCCTAAAATGCAGATGGCAGGTGAGCCTCTTGACTACACAACACTTGAAGGATAGTAGATGCTCTGGATTGAATTATGGACAGAGAGAGAGAGAGAGAGAGAGAGAGGGAGATCTAGCTTGTGGATAAAATCTGTATTTAGTAGTAAAGTTTCCTATTTATATGAATGAGGCCATATCAATGCAGTGTGTGTCTAAACCTAATGACTTCTGAGATGTAAAAGAGTAAATCAGACACAGAAAAAAAGGAGCACTAATGGGCAAAGACAGATGTTTCTAGAAGAAAGTGGAGAACCTTGAGGTAACAAAAGCTGAGACAATGATCCTCTCCCTTAGTCAACAGAGTCTCTTTTCCTAGAGCTGGTATCCTGAATTTGAAATTCTAGTCTCCCAAACTGTGAAGAAATAAATTTCTGCTCTTTAATATCACTAAAAATTATGATACTTCTGTTACAGAAGCAGTAAGAAATTAAGACAGTAGATCTACAAGACAGAAGGAGGCTGTGTTTCCAGAATTGTGAAGCAATCCTCTAATCCTTCTAAGTCATTCAGTTCTCTCCCTTCAGAACAGAAGCACTCATTCCCCTCATTGTCAGGAATATTTATTGGAAATTACTTGAGGCTGAAGAGAATGACCTCTGGCAATATTATGCCACCCTCCCTACAAGGAATGCGCTAGAAGTAGTGATTGCTCGTTGTTGTTGTTGTTGTTGTTGTTGTTGTTGTTGTTGATTGCAGTCGAGTTGAGCAAGACTCATAGCAACCCTATGAACAAAAGGCCTGAAGCCTCTCTACAACTATCGACATTTATCAAAATTCATAGAGGTTCCAGAGGCATGTTGTTTAGGATGTGGATGCCATTCCTGCTTCCAAATCTGCTATTGTATGTTACTGTTATATGCTATTGAGTTGCCTGCATTGTATAGTGACCCTATGTCCAGCAGCTCTGAAGCCTTCCCTGTCCAGAGCCAGTCTCACTAATTCCAACACAAGTGCAAAGCCCCCACAGGTCTGACTTAACTGAAGGACAATTCTAAAAGGTCCAATCAAAGCCCACGTGACCAGGTGAGGGCTGTGTGGCAACTGTGTCACAGCACAACTTCTCTTCTGGCTCAGTTTTGTTTTTCTCACTCTTATGTTTTCCAGAGCTGTTGTTGTTGTATGCTCTGAAGTTGGAACAGAGTCTTAGCTGACCCTCCTATGGGATTTCAGAGATAGATAATCATAGAGGAGGAGAGTGTCGTTTGTTCTCCCAGAGGTGGATTTGATCCGCTGGTTTACATGTTTTCTTGATAACGTTCTCCAATGAAACATCTGCATACTATTTCAGAAACTGTTTCTCCTAACTCAATTTCAGTCAGTAAGCTACTTTTTATTTGCCCTGTAAGTAGTATCTGTATTCCAACTAAATGTGGAAATGGAATTCAAACAGCACATCTTTGACCACATGAGTGTTCAAAATATGGTGTACTGAAATGTGGGCAAAGAAGGGGGAAAAAATGCAGTAACAGAAGCTTGGTGATTCCTGCTCTTGCATATACCACCAGGCTTACCTCACACTACATTCAAAGAAGAATAAATCCATTTTCCCCTTCCCCCAAATCTCTAAATACTTATATTCTAACTTTCTAGCTTACTTAAGGACTCAACTCAAGCTCATTGCCATAGCTGATCCTCCTGCTGCAGGTTTTCAGAGGCTGTAAACTGCACAGGAGGAGATTGCCTATCTTTCTTCCACAGAGCTGCTGGTGGATTCAAACTAGCAGAAAGGTGTGGTCCTTGGGCTAGTGGGGCAATGCCCAGAGTTCCTCAGGACAGGACTCTAATTCCTTTCTTTGGATGACCAGTTCAGACTTCCTTTATTTACCAGTTTCACCTTTTCTTACACTCCCTGGACTTGAATTGCTCTGTGTCTTGGCTTAGGGTGCAGATAATTGGCACCATCCAAGGCCTCGAGGCTACAAAAAGGTGACAAAATTCCACAGAAAAGAAGATGCTTTGGTTGAGACTTGATGGATAAGAAATTGCAAAGGTAGCAATTTTTAAAAATTTCCATGATTGCATTCCTTAATGTCAGAGCATTATTTCAGTACAAGACTGAGGAATAAGGGATCTGATTAAGTGAAACATATGATCCAACCCAGAGACGAAGGGGCTAAGAGGAGCAGACTTAGATGGAGGCTGGAAGACAAAGTGGAGCTAACATCAAACTCATGCAAAATCAAAGTTGTCCCTGTTCCTGATGATCACTCAAGTGTGACAGCAGTGTTTGGTCCGAAAGCACTCTCTTAAAATGTCAAAATCAGCCTCCGGCTCCCTGTGTCTTCAATGATGGCATATAAATTTTCACTGGTGATTTCTTTTTACTTTAAAAAAATTATCTAAAGAAGACATCCATACAGTGAGATGCATGCAGCACAGTAGCCTCCAGGGGGTGTGTAATGATAATTTTATGTATATTGATAGTTGTGTCACTACCATAACTTCTAAAATACCCAGGAGCAAGGATGTCAGTTTAAAGACTAAGGTACACATGATACAAGACATAATATTTTCAATTGTTTCATATGAATGTGAAAGTTGAGCAGTTTAGATCTAAGAAGAATTGATGCTTTTGAATTCTGATACCAGGAAAGTGAATAATAGGGTATACAATTGACTGCCTAAAAAACCCCAAACAAATATTTTCAAAAGCAGTAAAACCACGATTCTTCTTGGAAACAAGGATAGTAAAACTCTGTTTCACATAGTTTGTGCATCTATCAGGGGATGCCAGTCCTTGAAAAAGGACACCATGTTTGGAAAAGGTAGACGGTCCAAGAAAGAGGGGAAGACCCTCAATAAACAGATTGACATGCTGCTGCTGTTGTCGGTGCTGTTGAGTTGAGCACAACTCATGGTAATCCTCTGAATGACGGATCAGAAGTACAGCAGGGATTGTGCACATGGTATAGGTTTGGGCACTGTTTCAATCTGTTATTGCTAAGGTGACTATGAGTTGAAATCGGCCCAATGGCATCTAACAACCGCAACAACTACCATCACCAGTTGCCATCAAGTCATTCTGGTTCACGGTGATCCTAGGTTTGTCTGACGAGAAGTATGCCTAGCAGGGTTCAAAACATTTGATTTTTCAGAAACAGGTCACTAAGTCTTTCCTCTGAAGCACCTGTGCATTGACTCAGACACCAACCCTGACGCTCACAGCTGAGCACAATGATACCCCGGGACTCCTAGGACCAGTATACAGGTCTAGGTGTAAAAATTTTCCAAAACAGTGCATGTTTTCTAATGCCCTCCAGGTCTATATACCCCTTCTACAGAAGCACTCCCCCTATACTGACTTCTTTAAGCATCAATTAGTTCAAACAGTCAAGGTGAAACTTAACACTGTCATTTAAGCATCTGACAATCCACAGGTGTTTTCCTCTGCCATCAATTACAATCTCACCTTACAGAAAGAACATGATATTCATCACCACATGCACATCAGGAGGAGAACATCATCTATACTTCTGTAAAAGGAAATTGCAGTTTCCATTTGAAGCCACGCTCCCAGTGGGTGTGAAGATGGGATGTTCACAGATTCTACCCACTTCAAACCCAGGAAGAGAAGCATCTTATTGCTTTTCCCAAGGCACTAACAGACCCTATGATTTTCGAACCTAACCACTACCGATTTCTGCCTACAGTTCCAGCACATGCTATTTCCCTGCATGGTGATAACTGTGTGGACAAAGATTATTCACTTCACTCTCTTTCAAATACAGCTACCTGAGGCAAAACTATTTCTCCATAATTGCACCATCCTTCTCACATGTAAAGGAAGCACAATGATCCATGAACCATCCCTATGGCCTCAATTTCTCAGGGCAAATAAGGATCCCAGGGATGCAAAAACTTGAGGCAGAGGAAGGCAATGCAAAATGTTGACAGACTCACGTGCACTCAAACAAAAAATGTGCCTGCCATATGTAACAAATCAAACCACCTTTTTATAAGAGGAATGTCTACTCTGTACCAGGCACTGTATTTCATGCTGAGGCTACAAAGTGACCTGGACCTGTTCCCATCCCCTAAGGAGTAGAGACAGAATACACCATACGTTAAATGCAAAACTTAGCTCAGTGGTCAATTCACATATAAAATGCTATACTAAATGTGTGTCTAGTTATGTTAGAGTTGTATGACACATCATTGAGTCTACTATGACTCATAGCCACCCTGTGAGCCATTATGAGTCAACTATGACTCACAGCCAGCCTCATGAGGTCTGACATGCTCAAGCACACCGTCCAGTTCTAGTGACCCCATAGATGAAAAAAACGGTAAAATTCCTGGCACAGTGTCATATTAAGGAGTTCTGATGACACAGTGAATTACAAAATTGCACTGCTACTATGAAAAACTATACTCAAACAAATATGAAAATCTAGAGGAAGTGGATAA
>NW_006399792.1:17419865-17434076 GCF_000299155.1 Elephantulus edwardii
GAGGAGGGTAGAGAAAATAGTGCAACAATGAATGAATGAAAACCCAAAATCTCTGTAAATGTACACTAAAATTAATAAAATTTAATAAAAAAACAAAAACAAAATTGCATTGCTAACCAAAAGGTCAGTGGTTTTGGACCCACCATCTGCTCGGTGGGAAAAATAAAGGCAGTCTGCTCTCATGAAAAGTTACACTTTGAAATCCAATGGAGGATCATAAAGAGTTGAGATCGCTTCAATGGCACTGGGCATCATTGCCATCTTCACAGTAGTTGCTTTGCTCAAGTCCATGGTGACCACTGCATTTTGAGAACCTCCTTATATAAGCGGCTTATCTTACTGCAGTATATGGAATAACGTTCTGTAGTGATCCATGGGGTTTTCACTAGCTAGTTTTCAGAGATAAAAAACTTTATCTTAATCTGGAAGTTTGCTGAAACCTGTCTATCAGGAGTGAGCCATGTGCACATCAAAAACATTTCCCAACACAGTAAAAAGAAAGCCTACTGACTGGGGAAAAAACATTTGGCAATACCATTTCAGGCAAGGGTCTCATATCAAAACTTTATGGAATCCTACGGGACCTCTACAAGAAAAAGACTGATAACACAAATACAAAATGGGCAAAGGCATGAAAAGACTTTTCATAGAGAAAGACATTTTGATGGCCAACAGACACATGAAGAAATTCTCCACATCACTGGCAATAAGAGAGATGCAAATCAAAATCACAATGAGATACCATGTCACTCCACCAGCAGTGGTGAAGTTTAACAGGATAGCAAGTAATAAATGTTAGAGAAGATGCTGTGATATAGGAACTCTTGTATATTTTTGGTGGAATTACAAAATGATACAACCACTCTAGAAAGCAGTTTGGTGCTTCCTCAAAAAGCTGAACATAGAAATTCCATATGACCCAGCTATTCCAATGTTTAGACTATACCCTGAAAAAATGAGAACTGAGGCACAAATGGAGAGTTGTACATCAATATTCACAGCAACGTTATTCATCATCTCAAGAACAAGGCAACATCCCAAATGTCCAATCACAAATGAAAGGATTGAGAAATTATGGTATATTCACATGATGGAATACAACACAGTACATAAATTACCTAACTTGGGAAGACTTGGAGAACATTGTGCTAAGTGAACTAACTTGGTCCCTTAAGAACAAATACTGTATAAGACCATTATTGTAGAATGAGTATTTGGACCCAAGAGGAGGAAGGATAGGAGCAGAGGAATTATGATGGGGGGTGGGGATCATTAATCATAGGGTCACACAATTGATGAGAGTTAAAGGAAATGGGAATGATCCAGTGTGAAAAACAATTTATATTAACTTTGTAAGTAAACCAGTATAACATTTTTTTCAAGAAACAAAACAAACAAGATATAATGCATAGGGTAAAAAACGTAAAAGTTTATATTAAAAAAAGTCAATGGTGTGCTTCCCAGTATCATAGTAACATGCAAGCAACCACAATATGGCACTCTGGCAGACAAACAGTAGAGACAGATGTGTGCATGCCTCATAATCATAACAGATTTCAGTTCTGTTGAGCTGAAAAATAATAATAACAAAGTCTTCAGCTCAGCTTGGAAATGCTTCTGAGACACAGCAATGTCCCTACTGAGTCCTGAAGTGAAAACTCTCACCACTGGATGGAAAGATCAAAGCACAATAAGTGGAGAAAAGAATGAATGACTTCATCTTACTTAGATCTGTAATCACTACACTTGGTACCAGCAGTCAGGAGGTCAGGGGACGTACTGCACTGGAAAAGTAGGCAGTAAGGGATCTCTCCAAATTACTGAGGACAATGATGTTGGTTTGAAGACTAAGGTGCACTTGATTCAGACCATAGTATTTTCAATCTGCTGCTACACATCTAAGAGCTAGACAATACATAAGGATGACAGAATAAAGATTGATGCTTTTAAAAATTGAACTAAGGGGAAGAAAAAAAATTTAATCACGATTTTAGAGAAGAGTACTGGATATCTATTGGACAGCCAAAATAAAAAAAACAGGTATGTCATGGAGAAGGTGAAACTGGAATGCTCCTTGGAGGCAAGGATGGCAAAGCTTTGTCTTGCATGCTTTGGGCAGGTTGCTAAGAGAGGCTACTCCTTGGAGAAGGACATCATGCTTGGAAAGGTGGAGGGACAGCAGAGAAGAGGAAGACCCTCAACCAGGAGGGTTGACACAGTGACTGCAGCAATGTGATCAAAGGGGTCAGAAATTATGAGGTTGGTACAGGATAGGACAGGGTTCAGATCTGCTGTTCATACGGTCGCTAGGAATCATACTTGATTCAACAAGAACTACAACAACAACAATAGCTAAGTCTTGGTAGAAGCTGTGTTTTTGTGCGCTGTCAAATCAGAACCAATCCATAGCTGACGCTCCAGCAGGTTTTCAGAGGCAGTAAATCACAGGGGAGGAGACTCCTCATCCCTCTCCCACAAAGCAAGTAGTGGATTCGAACCACATGCCTTTGGGATTGCAGTACAGCTTCTTACTATGAGGCTACCACAGCTTCCCTGGTGAAAGAAGTTAAACATATTAAATAAAGGTATGCTGTAGACACTGGAGAGCAAATAAAGAGGAAGAAGGGGTTCCAGAAAAATGGTAGGCAAGCATGAAGCAGCACAGGTTCCCACGTGTTAGCTGTGTAGAAGAGGGTAAAGCACTTAGGGAGAGTCAACAGGGTGACCCCAAACAGGCCACAGTCTAAAAACCCACAAGGAGTTAAACAATGCAGGCACAATGAGCTGTTCTGGAAGACACACTGCTGGTCAGCTCAATCGGGAGGCAGGCCAGCAGTGAAGAACACAAATGAAATTAGCCTCCTTGACGACTTGTACAGAATCAAATACTCCTCTTAATTAAGAGCAGTTATTTTCAAAGGTCAGTTTAAATATGAATCCTGCTGCTATGACCCTCACACTGTAACAAATTAAGTGCCCAGGGAGACCCTGACATTTTTAAGGTTCTGTCTGCAGACTCACAGAAAACAGGTATAAAACTAAGCCAGCAGCTGGCTGCAGACTTAGACCCACATCAAGTCTTATCTGACCCCCTCTTCAGTCCCCCATCCAGCTCCACAGCCCTGCCTACTCCACCTACCCACACCCACATTTAATATCTGAATCCTCCACTTGCTTCTATCTCTGTTACAGGTTTGAGCCCTTGATTTACTCACTTCTCTCCTCTGTCACATCCACCACTCTTTCCTGGAGATAAGCAGCTTCAGGAAAGTGTGAACTCAGGCTTATGCCTATGTCTACACTACTAAGATCTGGCACCTGGTAAACACTCATTAAGCATTTGTTGAATTCACTGTCTTGTTGAACACATGCATACTATGTGTTCACTAGTGACTTATCTCTTCCTTCATGGCTCATTCTCATCAATTTATGTTCAGCATGCATTGAAGTCCTAGTGGTTAAGTCCTGCTAATTAAAAGGCTGGCAGTTCAAACCCACTAGTCACTCTGTGAGAGAAGAGAAACAATCTCCACATTCACAGCCTTGAAAATAGAATGCAGACTCACAAGGAGTCACAATCAACTTGGCAGTAAGAGTTTGGTTTGGTTGGTATCATAGGACCAATAAGTCTGTACATCAAATCAGAACAACAGTTGTGACAATTCTTCTGTACCAGAAATACAAAGATAAATCTTAACATATTTCTCTCTTTCCTAAATAAATAACCTAGACTGAAGCCTAATTTCTTGAAAACTTCCTAAACTTCTAGTGGATGACATGGAATATGTTTGGTTTTCAGCAAAACGTTTTTTTTTTGTTGTTGTTGTTTTTTAGCTTTGTAAAAACTGGTTTATTTGCAAAGTTCATATACGTTATTTTTCACACCGTATCTTTCCCATTTCCTTCACCTCCACCTCCTTCCACCCATCAAAGTGTGGAACCCTATTATTATCACCTGCCCCCAGCCCCCTTTGCGTCCTCGGCCCTGTGCTTCCTCCTTCCCACCTCCCCTGGATCCTCATACTCATTCTACAATAATGGTCTTATATAATATTTGTCCATAAGTCCATAAGGACTGAGCTATTTCACTTAGCATAATGCTCTCCACTCCCTCCCAAGTTAGGTTGTAATTTACAAAATAATCGTCAATACATTTTAAATCCAATTTCTTATGTTAGAATGAGTAATTTCAGCAGAGGGTAAGTCTTAGGAAAGGTGTGCATTTGGGTTGTATCCTTTCTCCATATCTGTTTAATCTGTCTACTGAGTAAATCATTCAAAAAGTTGGACTGTATGAAGAAGAATGTGGGATCAGGACTGGAAAAAGACTCATCAACAGCCTGTATTATGCAGATGACACAACCTTGCTTGGTCTATAACTTTGTTATAGAAGATCAAAGACTACAGCCTTCAATATGGACTGCACCTTAACAGCAAGAAGACAAAAATCCTCACCACTGGACTGATAAGCAACAACGTAATAGGTGCATAAAAGTGTAAAGCTGTCAAGTGTTTCACCTTACTCGGATCCACAATTAACAAGTTCGGTATGTACTGCGCTGGAGGGTGCTCCGTGGCCTATTAGCAACAAGCTGCACTGCAATCCTTACAGAGGCACGTAGTTCGAGGCCACCAGCTGCTCCACAGGAGAAGGATGGGCAACATCCTCCAAATCAGATTAACTGCCTCTGAAAACCCCCTGGGAGGTCAGCTATGGGTTGGTTACAACCTGATGGTACTTAACAACAAGCAGCAGCAGTAGTTGCACTAGGAAAGTCTGCTGTCAAGGACCTCTCCAAATTACTGAAGATTAATGATGTCAGATGGAAGACAATGGTGAACCTGATTCAGGCCATGGTATTCTCAAGAAAGAAAAAAAAATAATCCATGCCCTTACGCTGTGGTGCTGCAGAAGAGTACTGAATATCCCATGGACAGCCAAAAGAACAAACGGGTATGTCTTGAAGAAGGTGCAGTCAGAGTGCTCCCTGGAGGCAAAGATTACAAACTTCATCTCACATACTTGGGCATGTTGCTAGGAGATGCTATTCCTTAGAGGGACATCATGCTTGGAAAAATGGACTGTCAGCAAAAGAGAGGAAGGCCCTCAGCCAGATGGATTCACACAGTGACTGAAACCACAGGTTCAAGTGTGTCAAAGATGATGAGGGTGACGCAGGATAGGAGAGGGGTCTGATCTGTTTTTCGTAGGGCTGCTCTGTGTCATACTTGACAGAAAGGCACCTAACAACCACAACAATGTTAGATCTTCTGACAGCTTCAACTTCAGAATATGTCTCTTACTTGGAACATATATTCCTGCCTCCATATGGTGCAGAAGAAAGAATGTTGTTGGTGTTGTTGCAATCGGACACCATTAAACAGACTCATTACTTACCCTCTAGCATGTTTTCAGAAGCGGTAAAATGCACAGCAGGAGACTGCCTATCCCTCTCCTGTAAAGCAGCTGGTGAATTCAAACCATGTACCTTTGTATTTGCAGCACAATTCCTTACCACAGAACCACTAAAGCTCTTGAAGAATGAAGAGTGGGTATAAAAAAGAGTGTGGTTGATATGGGAATGATAAAGTCTGAATTCCATTAATCTCATTAAGGGGAAAATATCCCCACCAGCAATATCAACAGCACAAAAATTATTCCCATCAGGTCTGACATGTCCCTATACTCTCCCGCTTCCTTTAGTTAATTCTACCAACCACTCCTTCCCATGGTTCTCACAGCTCTACTACTGGGTCTGCTCAACCATTGCAATGGCCACATGGAACTCACTGATCACACTCAAGATGATGGGGTTTATTAGAGAAATTAACAGGTTACAATTCAGGGTGGTAACAATTAGGATAGAATTCTTGAGCCAGGAAAGCTTCTCAGACATACTCCCAGGCCCCTTGCCTTGTAACTCTGAATCAGTGTTACGAAACTCATTTAGTATAGCACTATCCCCTACCCCTCCACCAGCAAGCCAACACAAAGTCTCTGAGTTGGCTCTGGAGAGGAGCAATTTTAGTTCAGTTCTGTCTCACATTGTTCCTTGGATCTCCACCAATTCTGTTGCCTATCTCATCTGGATCTCCCATCTAGTGTTAGAATATCTTACCCAAAAGGATACATATACTCTTCACGACTTCTTTCTTCATGACAGGGAAATTCCTGTTTTCTGCCTCTTAATCAGCTCAATTTAAACTTGATGGATGGCAAAACTGACCAATTTGCTTATTAGCAGTCTACACATCTCTGTATGTTCCCACTCCCAAAAGTCTATCTACTGTTGCTATGAGTTGTGCTCCCCTTGATGGCAATCAACAAAAACAAAAACAACAACTCTATTAATAGAGCTCGGGTGGCCCTAGTGGCAAGAAGCTACACTGCAATCCCAAAGGCACACGCTTCAAGACCACCAGCTGCTCCACAGGAGAAAAGATGAACAATCTCCTCCAATAGAAAAAAACTTATCAAAGGCTCAGCTATTGGTTGGTTTGAATTCTATGGTACATAACAACAATAACACTATTAACAAAGTATCTGACTCACTGATGAGGCCACAAAAACTGTCAAAAGAAACAAATATGTCTTATTGCAGCTAAGGTGTTCCTTAGAGGCAAGGATAGTGAAACTTCACCTCACATACTTTGGACATGTCATTAGGAGAGGTTAGTCCTTGGATAGGGGCATCATGCTTTGTATGGTAAAGGGTCAGTGAAAGAGAGGAAGACACTCAACAAGATGAGTTGACACTGTGACTGTGTGTGTCAGAGATGATAAAGATGGCACAGAATAGGACAGGGTACAGATCTGCTGTTTAGGTCTTTATGGGTCATAGTCAACTTGACAGCACCTGAAAACAAAACCGCCCTGCCATTTGGTGAAAGTCAAAGACAATGACTCAAAAAGCCACGCAAACAACCTGCTGCCCCATAGGCGTCTAACCTTCAGGTAGAATGTAGTGAACTTTAAGCAAAACATCTATTTTTCTCTGGCCACTCCCCTGTCCCCAGAGTCACCTTGGGGGGGGGGGGGAAAAAAACTCCACCAAAAATCTAAAAAGTAAACAAATAAATAAAATACCTAGTTAGATCACATAGTTTTTCAAAAGACTTCTAGTGTCCACATTTCTTTTGATAAAATGTTGTATGAAGTTGGAAATTATTGATATCAGATTCAGAGAGTTGCCTAAAACCATGGTAACAGGAGGAGGGATGATAAGTGTCCTCTACAGCACAGAGGAGAAGCTGTGGTTGTTCATTACCACTGAGCCAGTGCCAACTCACAGTCACCTTACACACACAGAATGCCATCCTTGCAATCGCGGCTGTCTTAATCCGCTGGCATCATCACTGTATTCATCCTTCTCACTGTCCCTCTCACTAACCCTCCATCAAACAAATCAAGATGCTATTCTCAAGCAATTGGTTTCCCCTGATAATATGTCCAAATTAAGCATGACCAGGTCTTACCATTTAGCTTTCTTTTTTAAAAATCTTTTCTTGGTTTGCATATAATCATTCATATACATTGTATTTTGTACATGTACTGTTTTAGAAAATCAGTCTGATACATTATATCATTAATTACCATTTCTCTATGTCTATTATCACCTCATCTTTTCAGGCCCCCATTAACCCTTTCCCATTACTTCAAATTCCTTCCACCCACTGACCTCTGCTATCACAATAATTTTCCCCCTTCCCCTTTTTCTGCCCCCTTTTCTTCTTTCCCTTTTGAACATTTACACGTATCTAACTCAGTTATCTTCCTATTTTCACAATAGTAGCCTTATGTAATATTTGTCCTTGTGTGACTGAGATATTTCATTCAGCAAAATGTTCTCTACTCTCTCCAAACTTATATTTTACAAAATCACTGCTCCTTAGTGTTGCATAGTATTCTACTGAGTTTCTAAGGAACATTCTGGTTGCACTTCCTCCAACATAGATTTAGTTGTTCTACTGGTGGTTAATGTTTTATTCAAAATTCTTTATCAACACTGTAATGCAAGTAAGCCAAAACTTAAGTTGGTTCAGTCAAATTCAATCTCAATACATATTTTTTTGTTGTCTAGTTTTCACATAACTGAAAGGTGACCGAAAAGACCCTGGACTGAACCAGCCACGCCTTTTTTATCAAATGACATCTTTGATTTTTAGCACGTTAAAGAGTTCTTTTACAGCATATCTGCCCAACTTATTATACAGTTTGATATTTCTGACTTCTGCTTCCTCAGGCATTGACTGGTGATCCAAAAAGAACGAAATCCTTGACAACTTCAATTTTTTCACCATTTATCATGACGGTGTTTATAGGGACCCTGCCTAAGCAGCTGTCCATGCAATTTACCTTTTCAAACTGAGGAAGCTTATTGTAATGCCTTTCAGTTCTGCCAGTACTTGTCCAGAACCCTCTTCAAGTCAGGTAATGTGTTTATGGGAGAGGAGAAAAAGGCACACTTTACAGCAAAAAAGCCCATACGGCACTGTACTTTAAGATACAGCAATTTTCCAACTCAAAAGGACAACTACATCATATATCCTAATGAAATAAGTATATATTTCCTTATAAGGTAACCTCTTGCATAATATGAAAGAGGTCTGGTGGCCCAGTAGCAAGAAGCTGTGCTGCAATCCCAAAACCATGTGGTTCAAAGCCACCAACTGCTCCATTGGAAAAGGATGGGCAATCACATGGGATCGATTGCCTTTGAAATCCCACTGGAAGGACAGCTATAGGTCAGTTTCAGCTTGATGGTACACACAACAACAACATGGACAATATTCTCAATTCTGCACTGTTTGGGTGTAATCCATATAGAAGGCTGGAGTCCTTTATATCATCAATATTTCAAGGAGGAAAAGAGAAACTATAAATGGCACAATTTGATAAAAGCGAGGTTTAGAAAACAAAGGCCAATGACCTTGGTCTCAACAGAAAGTTGTTTTTGTATGTCATGAAGTCAGAATTGACTCAGAGATGACCCTCCTTGGGTTTTTCAGAGGTTATAAACAACACAGGCGGAGACTATCTTTCTCCTGCAGAGCAGCTGATGATTCAAATCACATGCCTTTGAAATGGCAGTGCAGCTTTTTACTACTAGGCAAACTGAGTTCCGTGAACAGAAAGTCAGAAAGCGTTAAAAGAGGTATTGCTTACAAAGATTCCTCCAGAATCTCAGGTAAATACTAGGAAGCTCTTACTAGCACTAGACCTGAAGGAACATGGGTGGGAGAAGTGAGTCCCAGAATCCAGAGAAAATAGAGCTCTAGAGGCAAAAGAATCTCAACCAACAAGAGGTTAATCAGACTAAGAAGCAGGACATAAAGCCTCCTAACCTCACCCTCCTTCAGTCCTCCAATCTCCTGCTACACCCAGTGGGAAGTCAGGAAGGATGGGGTTCATGGATGCATTTATCCTCCAGAATTTCAGAGCAGGGTGGGCACTGGATTTGGAGGAACAAGCAGAAAACCTCCCGGCAGGGTACTTATCTACTGCACATTTGATCTCTGTGACCCTATTCTTGAATGTATGCAGGGCTCGTGTCTTATTGATCATTCACAGATACCTTCTAGCCTCCTGTAGAGGTGATCATTACTGTGATAACATGGGGAACAAGTTGGGTCTGTATCCGAAATGTTGGCATAAAAGGGGATTTGGACTCTGGAGATTTATAATAAAACAGGAGAGGGGAAGAAAGAACTAGGAAGTAAAGTAGAAAATAGAAGTAAAGGGAGACATAAGAAACAGCCATTAATTTAAGGCCAAGGGACATTCTAGAATCTGGAGAGATAAGTTCTGAACCACCAGGGATGTTGGATAGTACATAAAACACATTTAAGCAAACCATTCCAGCAAGCAAGTCCTCATTTAACTGACTTCTGTGGGCCCACCAGTCACAAGTTCAGCAGCCTTAGATGGAGGAGTCTAACACTGTTAAGAGGATGTTGTTGTTGTTGTTGTTGTTGTTGTTGTTGTTATATGCCGAGTGATGAAGAGTCAGTGAAAGAGAGGAAGGCTTTTTTCTTGAAAAAAAAAATTTCTCTTATAGCTTGTTTCGGGAATTATAGACACTATCAGAAGCAAATGTCTACTATTACAACATCTCCTTCCTCTCCTTTGAAACACAGGAAATGTAAAATGAGTATTTTCTAATTATTTTTTAAAATATGTAGCTGTAACATGATTGCGTTTTCCCCCATGAACTATACCAATAGGTAACATTATATTAAGAAAAGATTTAAATTAACAACAATTTCATTTTACTTGGATCCACAATCAACACCTTTGGTAAGAGCAGTCAGAAAATCAGGAGATGTATATAGTATTAGTCTGCTGTCAGGGACCACCCAAAGTCCTAAAGAGTAATGAAAAGTCAGCCTAAAGTGCCCCTGATTCAAGCCATGGTTTTTCCAGTCACCTGCTATGCATCTTAAAGCTGGTCAATGAAAAAGGTGGACAGATGAAGAATATGGTCTTTGAGTTGTGATTTTGGAGAAGAGCACTGAATATCCCATGTGACTGTCAAAAGAACAAATATGTCTTGAAGAAAATGCTCCTTAGAGGCAAGAATGGTGAATCTTCATCTCAGATACTTTGGGCATGTTGTTAAGAGGGGCTCTTCCTAGGAAAGGGTCATCAGGCTTGTAAAAGATGAAGAGTCAGCGAAAGAGAGGAAGACTCTCAACTAGATGGATTGACACAGTGACTGTGGCAATGGGCTCAGTGTCAGGTATGATGAGGATGGCACAGTTTAGGACAGAGTTCATATCTGTTGATCATAGAGACATTATGAATCATACACAACTTGATGGCATCTATGAACAACATGCCATAAATGAGAGCTCTAGGGGACCAGTAGCGAGGAGGAGGCATGCTGCCAACAAAAAGTCTGCCAATTCAAACACACCAGCAGTTCGTCAGGAGAAAGATATGCAGTCTCCTTTTGTGCAATTTAAGGCCTATGAAAACCTGCTGGAGAGTCAGTTATGAGTCATTTTCAACTTAATAGCAATGAGGTTTAGTTGAGTTGATCCCATGATGATGATTTTTTCCCATAAAAAAAGACAAAAAACCAAACACAATGACATATTTTGTTTTAAAAGCTTCCCTATATCTATAGCCCTAACTATTCCATGTGAACTTTTCTCTGAGAAAACAGTTTAGAAGGTAAGCACAAGTCTCAGGTTTGGGAATTATTATAATCACTTGAGCTTGTTCGATTTCTACTGCATTCTTGTTCTCCCTAGATTATTCTCCAAAAGAACACAACAAAAGGAAAAAGGAACATTTTTAAAAGATAATTTAAGGCATTCCACTTTATTTCCACACTTTGCATTCCCTAACCAAGGAGTGGATTACAAGTCTTAAAGAGTTCTGAGTAAAGTCCTTTCATTTCTCTTTAAGAAGAAACTTAGAACATCAGAGCATATGCTGCACTGAAGCCTTTTTGCTAGTATAAATTTAGTATCATTTTTAAAAATAACTTTATTCCAACTGGTGCCTGTTTCTTTACATTTGTCTCTCTATTCTTAATAAACCCTTTATACTACTTGGGAGCAACTCAGGATAACTCATTACCACCACCAAACAGGTTTCTCCAATCAGCATGGCAGTGACTGATAAGATTGAACCATTTATTTTCTTTTCATAAAAGGGGAAGGAAAAAGTTAAAACAAAAAGAGAGGTAAGAAATCGTTGAGAGATCAGAAAAGGGATGTGGGGTTCTGTTAAGACATCTTCTGCAATCTTTAGACTGGAATTTTAGTTTCCGTTAGTGCAGCTCTAAGGAGCCTTGGGATGTAACATTTAACATGTGATTCAAGTCCACCAATTGCTTCATGGGAGGAAAAAAATAGACATTCCCTTCCCTATAAAGATTTTCAGCCTCAGAAACAGAAATAGAAGTTGTTCTGAGTTAGAATTAACTATGAGATGTTTATAGTAAATTTTCTCTGTTGTCCTTAACAGCCAACAACTCATGGTTACTATAAGCACAACAGAATGCTGCATAAACTTACACCATCAGGATGATTGGTTACAGAGCAGACAATTGTGATTCTAGTTTGTCACAGCCTAGAAGTTCCACTGAACTCCATTTAGCACCAAAGTGCCTCACAAGATTCCACTGATAAAACAGATGATGTCTGTAAACAAGGCACATTGGTGAGGAATCAAATCCAGGTCTCCCACATGCAAGGCAAAAATTCTACAACAGGATAACCACTATCCATTCACAATCACTGTCATCAAGTTGATTCTGACTCATAGCAGCCCTCCATCAGAGTTTGCAGGGTGTATATCTTAATAGAAGGAGACTTTCCTTTTCCTCTAGAAAGGAAGATGATGGATTCAAATTGCCAGAAACAGATAGCCCTTTTGGTTACTAGCACAACTTGCTTTGGACTATGCCATAAGAACTCCTGTCCATTCTAGACTTCCTTAAAGGAAATAATTTCACAACTCCTTGCAGCATTTTAAAATACTTAAAAGAAATGTGTCCTTACACCCTTGAACCATCATGACTTCAATATGCGGACAATGCTTGAAATTTCTTAAGTCAAAGGGGAATAGGAGTGGACTTGCCTCAGTTTCTGGAGGAAAATCCATCTCTGAACTCTATAATCTAGGTACTTTCTGGATCATAGAATCCTCTTGACAGCAATATGAGGATAAGGCTTGAAAATTCTTAAGCCAAAGAGGAACAAAAGTGGACCTACCGCAGCCTTCAAGCCAAAAGGGGATCACTGATATACATATAACATTATAAGCAGAAGGTGATGATCTTCTGTTATAATAGCCTAACATATACCAACAATAGGTTCACAAAATGTCAAGAAAGCAGCAGTCAGCATCAAACATCACGAAAAAAACAAAATAGAACTTTTCCTAAAAAAGCAGAGCATATTGCAGACTCAATGAATACCCTAGACACAGAGAACCAGAAGAAATATGTTGATGTTATGGAGAACATGGAATTATTTGAACAGATATAGTAGAAAGTCCAAATTATAGAAGAAACAATGGAAGCAATTAAGAAAGGGAATAATTCTGAGACTCATTAGAAATATATCTATCAATGAGAAGCAACTTGAACAACTATGGAAAAAATACAAAAGATAGGAGAAAGAACTGAAACTATAGATAAAGAGGTACAAGAACTTTAAAAATCATCACAAGACAGAGAGGGTACTGCCAAAACAATACTAAAAATAAATTAAATGCATGAAAATGCAATACAGAATATTGAGACTGGTATGGCAGCAGTATCCAACTTACTGAAGGAACAAAAAAATAGAACAGAAAAGATGGAACAGAAGTCAGTAAGCTGTAAAACAAGAACCTCAATGGACACATACTAGGAGAAAAATCAGACATAAAGAAAATAAGGAAAAAATTTAGAATCACGTGGGATGATATCAAAAGGAACAACATACATATGACTGGAATTCCAGAACATGAAAGAGACAGGACAATGACTGAGAAAATTATGAAAGAGGAACAAGAAAACATCCTAAATATTATGAAGAACAGCAAAATCCACATTCAAGAAGCTCAGTGAACACCAAATAGATTAGACTGAAAAAAAACCCAAACAAACATCAAGACATATCACAGTCAAATACTCCAAATAAAAGAATACTAAAAGCAATGCAATACTAAAAGCAATGCAATACTAAAAACAATATTATATTGAGTTCTAATTCCTCAGCAGAAACCATGGGAACAAAAAACAATGGGATAGCATATACAAAAAGTTGAAAGAGAACAATTTGCAGCCAAGGATTCTATACTCAGCAAAGCTGTCCATCAAATATGAAGGCAAAATTAGGTCACTCACAAAAAAGAATGCATTTGTGAAAACAACCCCAAAACTACCAGAAATGTTAGGGAAGGCCTTCACACAGAGAAACCAAAGCAAAAGTGACAGACCATAGAAACCAGAAATAACAGAAAAAGAAACATAGCAAAATGGCAGTGATTAAACCTGGCCTGTCAATAATTACACTTTACATGAATGGACTATATATGCTTTTTAGAGAAAAAGAGTAGTAGAATGGATAAAAAAACAAAGCCCAACAATATGCTGTCTACAAGAGACACACCTAAGAAACAAAGAGAAAGACAGACTCAAAATCAAAGGCTAGGAGAAAATATACCAAGCAAATGAAACCCACACAAAAGCAAGAATGGCAATATTAATC
>NW_006399792.1:17434666-17436066 GCF_000299155.1 Elephantulus edwardii
AAAAAAATAAACAGTGAGACAACTGAGACCATCAACTAGATCAGGAACTAGTTTTCTGAAGGGGTTAAAAAAATTGACAAACCACTGGCAAGATTACCAAAAGAAAGAGGGACAAAAAGAGAAGACAAGAATAACTTGATTAAGAAATTATAGAGGTAACATCCCAACAGAATCAGATGAAATGAAATCTACAAAATAAAAAAACTATGAAAAGCTATACTCTGATAACTTTGAAAACTTAGAGGAAATGAACAAATTTCTTGAAACTCATGCCCTACCCAGACTGACACAGACAGAAATAGAACACTTAATTAAACAGACCTATCACAAAAGAAGAAATTGAGCAGGCCATAAAAATATTCCCCCACCAAAAAAGTCCTGGACTAGATGACTTCATGGCTGAATTCTACCAAACATTCAGAGAAGATCTATCACCAATTCTCCTGAAATTATTAAAAACAAAACAAAAAAAAACAGAAAAAAAGACAGAACAACTTTAGAGTAATTCTATGAAGGAAACATAACTCTAATACCAAAACCAGGAAACGATAGTACCAACAAGTAAAACTACAGACCATTATCTCTCATCAATGTAGATTCAAAAGTCCTTAACAAAACCTGGCCAATAGAGTCCAGCAGCACATCAAAAAATGATTCATCATGACTATGTGGGATTCACAACAGGTATTCAAGCATGGTTCACATAAGAAAATCTATCAAAATAAATCATCACATTAATAAAACAAATAATATGAACCACATGATGTTAGCAATCCATGTAGAAAAGGCATTTGACAAATTCCAGTACACTTTCCTTATTAAAAGACTCAGTGAAACAGGAATAGAAGGGAATTACCTCAATATAGTGAAAAGTACATACACCAAAACCAAGAACCAATGT
Source organism: Elephantulus edwardii (assembly GCF_000299155.1). Lineage (NCBI taxonomy): Eukaryota > Metazoa > Chordata > Mammalia > Macroscelidea > Macroscelididae > Elephantulus > Elephantulus edwardii. The sequence goes on from NW_006399792.1 coordinate 17,435,568, forward strand.
CATCCTCAATGGACAAAGACAAAAAACATTCTCCTTGTGCAAACAAAGACCAGACAAGAATGCCTACTGTCACTACTCGTAATCAATATTTTATTAGAAGTACTTGCTAAGGCAAGAGAAGGACATAAAAGGGATCCAGGTTGGCAAAAAGATGGTGACACTATCACTCTATGGAGATGGTATGTTAGTGTACTCAGAAAAACTCAAAGACTGAAAATAAACTGTTACAGTTAGTAGACAAATTTTGTAGAATGACAGGATATAAGATCAATATATAACAATCAGTGGGATTGCTCTACAGTAACAAAGAAAATACAGAGAAGGAAAATAAGAAAGAATACCATTTACACTAGGCAACAAAGAATTGAGATATGTAGTAATAAATCTAACTAGAGACACAAAAGACCTTCACAAAAAACACTTACAAAATAGTTTTTCAAGAAACAGTAAAAGACCTAAGGAAATGGTAAAATGTCCCCTGTTCATAGGAAGACTCAAA
>NW_006399792.1:17439921-17452385 GCF_000299155.1 Elephantulus edwardii
TTCTTCTCAGAGTCAGCCACAGTTTGTTATGATCTACACAGTCAAATGCCTTTGCATAGTCAATGAGAAGTGTACCCCGAATAAATTAAAATTGAGACACAAATAGTGATTTGTACACCAGTATTCATAGCAGTGTTATTCACAATTTCAAGAACAGGGAAACAGCCTTAATGCCTAACCACAATCAAATGGATTGAGAAATTGTGGCACATTAACACAGTGAAATACTATGTGTCACTCAGGAGCAACAATTTTGAAAATCATTACATAACTTGGGAGACACTGGAGAGTATTAAGTTGAATAAACTCATAAGGATAATACTGCATAAGACCATTCTTTTAAAAAGAGAAGGATAATTAGTCAAGTATGTATGAGAATTTAAGGGGGGAAAGGGTGGGAGTAAAGGGGTAAGAATGGGCAGAGGGCAAAGCATAGGGTTAGTGGGTAGAGGGAGGAGAGGTAACCATAATGAATGGGAATGATTGTATGAAACACAATATGAATGATGGTTATAAAATACCATATAGAAACTTTGTAAAGGAACCAATATAAAATAAAAGTAATTTTAAAAATTGTCCTTTAATAAAGACATGATGAAATATGAGGAATATTTGCAGATACAGCATCAGGGGTAAATTTTTTACAAAGCATTAACTTCTTTAAAATTATGTAAGTAAAATTTAAAAAAAAGTTTCCTAAAGCTTTAACAAAGTCTTCTCAACACCTGTATTTTGCACCCCAAAAATAAATAAATATCTTCTCATTTCACTGCTCCTCACAAGTGCGGAAAAGAAACAAATAATTTGGGGGAGAAAAATTACACAAAACATATCAATCTGGTTTAGTGTCTTCACATAATTTGCTTTTTATTGCAAAGACGGCATTTATTCTCCTCACTTAAAGACTTTAAATCCGATGTAACTTGTCTCTCTGAATTTTAAAGAATGTACAATCCACACAGGTCAAGTGCAGTCATCTCAAACTGTCTTTTCCACATGGAACACTTTGTTGACTGGATGGAAATAAAAAACCAGTGCTCAAAGCCAAGACAAGATTTACAAAACTGTGTGATAATGATCCAAAAATCGGTCCAGGCATTCATGTTCATTCCCAAAAATAAGCAAAATGCTCCTTAAATCTCTTTGATGATTATGCCTTAAAAAGGGACAGCTTTATTTTAATTTACTTTATCCCTTTAGTGTGCTGTTATCTTAATCTACAATTGCAATTTCTCTATAAATGGAGATTAGCCACATTTACTTCAGCCTCATTCATTTTGTCTCAAGGCATCCTGTAAATTTTTTTTTAACATCAACCCAGATCATCACTCTCAAGATCAATGTTTACCAATCATTCCATAACCCTGGGGTTCTCCCTTCTTACATCTTATAAATAAACCTAAACCCCTTCATACCATGGTTTATCATCATACAGATTCTGATAAATTACAGAGCAAATCATCCTTTCACCACATATCATAACTTAAATGACAGCACCTCTAAGGAGCTCTAAAATGATGAATCAATCGCAGAGTATAGCCTTCCCCTACCTTGCCCAACACACTCATTTAATGAAGGTAAAATGAAATTCAATGAACCCAGACAGACCAAAAGAAGGAAAAAGGTTACCTACAAAACCAGGGAAAATCTGGATGATAGGTGCCTTTACCTGACAGATTTATAGACTAAGTATGACTATTTACTCATTCATTTAAGTGGCCAATTGGGCATTAAAATTTATGAGTCTCTGTTCTCATTAAAAATGACTGACTTTATGACATCAGTCAGACATGCTCAAAATAAAAACTTCAAAAAGCACTGATATGCAAAAATAAAAAAGCACTGATATGCAAAAATAAAAAGCAATCTTAAGTACATAATCGTATTACCAAAAGGTAACTCGTATTAGTTCTGGTGGCACTGTTAGGCGTTCAGCAGCTAACGGAGAGGCTGGTGGTCTGAACCCACTAGATGTAGCAGTCTTCTGCCATAAAGATTTTCAGCCTTATAAAAACTGAGAATCAACTCAACTCCACCATGAATTGGGAATGACTCACGACATGCTTTCCAGCAGGTTTTGGGAAGCTGTAAATTGTATGGGAGGAGGTTTCCCTAGGAACTACATCAACAAATGGCAATGAATCTTGTATTTGTTTGGTATGTAGACTTTCAAAGTCCTTGGATAACGCAAAGAGTTCAAATAATTGGCTACTAAAATGCAAAGGAACTCTGGTGGCCTAATGGTGAGGATTTAGGCTGCCAACTCAAAGGAACACAATTCAAACTCACCAGCTGCTCCTCATGAGAAAGGCAGTCTCTGAAAACTTACTGGAGGGTAAGCAATGAGTCAGTCCTGACTGAAGGACACATAACAGCAGCAGCAACAACAAATGAAAGGTTGGTGGCTCACATCCAACCAGTGGCACTTTGGAAGAAAGATCTGATAAGAAAAGCCAGCCACTGACAATCTTTTTTTTTTCCCCTTCAAGTGGATCTCAATTTACTGCAACTATATAGGACAGCACAGAATGAACTCACTAAGTTTCCAAAGCAATTCATCATTATAGAGGTGGACTCTTTATCTTTCTTCCATGGAACGGCTAATAGTTTCCAGTTAGGCACTTTCTGGTTAGCGGCTGAATTATCCTTTTTTTTTTTTTTTAAATCTATAGAGTCTAGTTTTATTATAACACAGTACCTGAGGGTTTGGGGGGATACACACACACACACGTGCAGTTTTTTTAAAACATTGTTCATTTCCATAGAGTTCTTTCCTGAATTTTGTTTTGGTTTCATTTTTGCATCAACAGGGTCAAAATTAAGAGAAACCATTCCTCTGTATCTTTCAAGTGCAAACTGTCTCCACATTCTTTTGAAGACCCAGCCTTCCTTAATCTTTGTCTAAATCACTGGGTAGAAGTTCTCCCATCCCACTCCGTGTTGAACTTGTAGACCAGAGACGAATCAATCAGCAAAGCACCCTCCCTTGGCCACAGTTAGTTCAAAGGGAGCCAAAACTTAAGTTGGTTCAGTTAAAGTCAATCTCAAAACTTCTACTAGGAACTAAGGACAAGGGGTCATTTATTATTTTCCTCTGGAATTAAATCCAGCAAGAAAAAAACTTCAAGTTACTGTCAGGAGAAAACAGGCTTGAAAGTAGAGGCTACAGAGAAGAGACAGGGAGGGAAATGGGAGAGAATAGAAATGGTAGAGATTTCATTTGTGTTTGTAAGTAAGAAGGCATACACTCAAGGCCAGTTCTGCTGCTGGGATGTAAAGCTGTATGAGCCCATGTTCCTTTATTTGCTTAAGTTGTTTTGACCTACATTTTCTATCACTTGCAAATCAAAACATCTAAAGTGACAAAATACTGTATATACAACAATCAGATCAAACTCTTTGCCATTAAGTCAACTGGTTGTAGTCAGCTAAAACGAGCAGGATTTAGCATGCAAACTTAACTTGATTTCATTCATATCAGATATTTTAAATGAAAATTGGTTCAATGTTAGCTTTAAAATTCACATACAACATAACTAGGGAGATACAGGGTAAGGGAAGCAGCAGAGCCTTTATGACCCTCCTAGAATTAATCTGACAACAGAATTTTCACTGTCCAGCTCCTCGGCTCACTATCAAAAACAAGTCAAGATTCCTCATCTATGAAATAAAGAAGCTGCCCTAATGCTTTAAGTTCTTCTAAAACTCCAAAGTACTTAAAAAAAATCTTATTATACCCATTAACTCCCACTACTTTCATTTTTTATCTAATTATTGATCTAATTCATCAATAACTGCACACTTTTAAGATCAATATTTAATTAGATAACTGTAGTATTTTATAATTGACTCAATAAACTTTCTAACAAATAAACTGCTTTTGAGGGTCTACTTGGTGAGTAGGACGGTCTTACCACCCGCACCAATACGGAACAGCCCTAGGCCCCAGGAGGAGAGGCAAACACACAGGCAAATAATAAAAATCAAAACTAAGTATGTGCTGTTTCCAGATCCAATAAGAATAAATCAAGTGCCAGGGAAAAGATGAGTAAAAAGCTCACATAATTACTAAGAACTAATTATATGAGAGAACGGAATGGTGGAAAAACAGAACAGTTGGAAAAGGAAGAAAAAAGATTTCCACTTGAATTTCCAACTTGGGGACAAGCGAGACAGATATATTCAAGCTGTGCTTGAAATTTTTCTACAACAGACGACATCTCCCCTCAAAGCACAGCCACACTGAGTGATGAAAAATCTAACTATAGAGGTAAATATACTGAATAATTAGACATGGCAATTTGCTAGAAGGTTTCATCAAACTGATGCCTCACTGACTTTTTTGGCAGCTACTTGTCTGAAAAAAAAAAAAACACTCAGGAGCAATAACAAGCCTGGATATACTACTTTCTCCAACAGATAGATCACATCAGTATTTCAGTAATCTCTTTGCTTGCTTCCAAATAACAGAGTGAAAAATTGAGAAAAAGTCTTCAAACATGCCTTAAAAGTTCCTTTTAGCCTCTGAATTGCAGCATACCCTTGTCCACTCAAGCCTGTCCTGCTTTCCTAGTAATCAGCAGTGCTGTTTCAGGAGAAATAAGACAGCAATGACATATGACAGAGGAGTGGTCTTATCTATCAGTAACTCCAGGTCATGTGTGTGTTAAAATACAAGGCAATGTTTCTTGTCTCCCAGAAACTCACAGTGAACTATTTGTGGCTGAACACATGCTATCACCAGGAAAGCAGTTCTGTTTGTATCTTATTAACTCAACGTCTATTTGGAGTAATAACAATGACAAAAATAAGGTCCTGACAAGAGCTAGAGAGCTACTGTCCATAGTACTGTTTCTTCATCTACATTCCAAATTCCACATTACTTCAGCTATGTGATCAGACTGGCTTCCAATTTCTTCACTATGAATAGTCAGGAGAGTGATTCTTCTATTTCTCTCAGAGCATTACATTTAATATATGTGTTGAACTATCTCTGTTTATCCTTATTGTATTCTAAAGCACAAAATTACAAGGAACAAGCACAAGTTAAAGGTACTAGGACTTTTCTCTTACTAGTTTTGTGGTTGTTATTCATCTGTCATCATCAAAGCTTACACCTGCTGAGTACTGACTATTTTTTCAGAAAAATTCTAAGGACTTTACTTGTTAGTTGCTATCAAGTCAGTTGTGACTCACAATGATTGCATCTACAACATAAGGAAAAGGCACCAGTCTTGGGTCATCTCTATAATTATTGATATATTAGAGTCCATTGTTATGTGCAGTGTCTCTCAACCAAGGCAAATTTGTCTTTCAGCATTATTTAAGTCACTATCTTATTATGATCTATAGGGTTTTCATTGATTTGTATAAAGAGTACATCTTCAGGACTTTAGTCCTAATTTATCTTACTCTGGAAGCTCCACTTAAACATACCTACCATTGATGACTCTGCCGGTATGTGAAATACCAGTGGAATATTTTCCAGCATCATAGTGACAATAGAAACTGCAGATAGGTGGTAGCTAATAATTTTGTATGTATTAAATTATTGAGATCGTGTCTGTCTTTACAACCTCAAAACCTGGATACACATCTTTCTATAATTCTGGAGAAAGAGGAAGTTTAGATGCCATGTAATTCCACAGATCTTCTCACAGATCTCTTTAGAGGCCTGGTAGCATAGTGTATAATGTATCAGGACGCTTACGGAAAGATTGACAGTTCAGATCCACCAATTGGCTCTGCAAGGGGAAAAAATAGCAGCTTCTTCCCATAATTAAGTACTTAAAGCCTTGAAAAACCAATGAAGGATCACAGAATTGACTTGGAGAAGGTGACAATTTCAGGTATGAGCAGGAAATTAAGGTCAAAGAAGATATTTTAAAACCACTAAATGTTTCAAAATGTTGATTAGTTTGATTTCATTTTGACCATTTCTATTGACTTTTTTAGTCACTAATTGAAAAAAGTGCTCTCATGCTCTGTAGGCAAATGCTGTGTAATAGGATGATCACTGAAGAATTTCTTTCTTTCTTAGGTGAGCAAATTAAAAAAACCCCACAACAGTAAGATTCCCACTATCACATAAAGGCATGTAAAGATAAGCCACAGCCCACTGAGGTGTTCATCTCTAGAGAGAATTACTTGCAGAAGCCATAGTTGTCCTTCAGCAAAAGGATCATTTGAGCCACTATTCTTAAAAACTAATACTCCCCCAAACTAATAGAACTCATTTGTCATTTGCCAATGATTCCCCACTGGTAAAACTAGATTACTCTGAGTGACAATCATGAAAGGAATTGTAACATTCAAGTAAAAAACCAATCTATCCATAAATATAACTACCTCTGAGTGAGGAAAGACAGGCTGCACAAAATACATGTTAAAATAAGTCTTTGTCCTCTAAAAGGCTTCATCCTTTTAAAGGGCCTATCCTAGATCTGTGCTATGTAAAGGAACTATCCTTCTAAAAGGATAGTTGAATGAAAGAAGTTAAGAAAATGAAGGATCATGAAGGTATTTTAGCAGCAAGGTATGTACAACAAAAGAATGTCAAAACCATTCCAAATGAACATTGATTACCAATCTTCTGCAGGTTATTGCTCTTTTTAAAAAAAACTTATTGCTTTTAAATTGACATTTTTACACAAAGAATTAGCATCTCATTTAACAATTATTCATCCCATAGCTCTCGCTCCCCTACCTCCCCAGCAGTCCTGTTGAACGGCTCACTATAGAAATTGTTCCATGGTATTGGTTAAAATATTTACAATTTATTATAGGAGGTCTCATATGTCTCAGATGGAAAGATTTGGTAAAAACTTCAATTTCCTCCTCTTTAGCTTTAGCTGAAAAAGCATATATTTGAATAATACTTGTATTAATAGGTCTTTCTTGAATGCATATGGATAATATCCTTTCACTCACAACACTGGACTTCTGGATATAACATGAAATCTGTATGCTGAGCAAATACTTAAGAAACTGGACTCCATGAAAAAGAAGGTGGCATCAGGATTGAAGGAAGTTTAATCAATAAATATGTTATGCATACATAACTTTGCCTGCTGAAAATTAGAACTTGAAGTACTTACTACAGAAGACCAAAGAATGTAGCCTTCCATATGGATTGCATCTCAACATTAAGAAAATAAAAAATTCTCACCAGTGGGCCAACAGGCAACATCATGATCAAGAGAGAAAGATTGAAGTTGTTAATGATTTCATCTTACTTGGATGCATAATCAATACTTTTGGTATCAGCAGTCAGGAGAACAGGAGACATATTACACTGGGGAAGTCTGCAGTCAGGGACTTCTCCTAATTATTGAAGAGCAGTGATGTCAGTTTGAGAATGAAGGTGTGCTTGATTAAGGCCATGGTCTTTTGAATCACTTGCTATGCATATAAGAGCTGGACAATGAATAAGGATGACAGAAGAATTGATGCCTTTGAACTGTGGTGTTGGATAAGAATATACCATGAACTGCCAAAGAACAGACATGTCTTGCAGAAGGTGAAGTCAGAGTGCTCCTTGGAGGTAAAAATGATAATGCTTCGCCTCTCATACTTTGTTCATGTTTCTTTTCTTTGGAGAGGGACAACATGCTTTGAAAGGTAGAGGTCAGTGAACGAAAGGAAGACCCTCAACACTGAAATGGGCTCTAGCACTTTAGAGATCGAGAGATTGGTACAGGGATAGGATTCAAATCTGTGGTCCACAGGGTCGCTACAAGTCGTATGTTACTTGAGGGCACCTAACAACATTAGTTCCATTCTGTTTATTTTCTGTTTCCATTGATCTTACTTCTCTTTCTTTCTGGATAAAGGTTAGCCTTTTTATTCACATAGTTAATGTTTAAGTGACACATTACTCATGGGTGATATTATTTATTTCATAATCAAATCTTTTCTTTGGCTAAAAGTGACTCCTGGGAGTAGTTTCAGTTTTATGTTAAATAAAAATCATAGAATGATAGCCTTCAGAATTCTTCCAGTCTCCCTAATAATCCAGTACGACTAGATTTTTTTATTCTTTATTAAGAGTTCTGTTCCATAATTTTTCTCCCATTATAATCTGGGATTTATATTGTGTCAGAACAGTTAGTAGTGATAGTTGGGCACCATCTAGTCCTATTGGTCTCAAGTCAGAAAAGACTAGTTTGTGTGTTCTATAAGCCTTATAGATTCACTTCTTCCTTGAGTCTTTGCCTTTCTTTATTTTTACTTCATATTGTTGTTGTTGTTGTGTGCCATCAAGTTGGAATCAACTCAAACTTGACCCTCCAGAGGAGACTGCCCATCCTTCTCCAATGGTGCAGCTGATAGATTCAAACTATGTGCCTTTGGGATTGTAGTGTAGCTTGTTTACCACTAGGATCCTTATTTCAGATTAGTAAATTCCAATAGTTGAATCTTAAAGGCTGCCGGCAAGCTTTTCAGACCCCCAGGTTCTACTCAACAAAATAGGATCTAAAATGTCAATTTTACTATGTTACATCAACTGACTATTCTATTAAACTATGGATCCTGAGTCTTTCAATCAAGAAATGTAATCCATGAGTTGTCTGAATATGTCTAGAAAGTTTCTGTAACCACACACCAACACGTTTTCTTATACCTCTGGATATACAAAGGGAGCTCTGGTGGCTTAGTGCTAAGAGTTGCACTGCCAACCCAGAGGAACATGGTTTGAGTCCACCTGTTGCTTTGTGGGAGAAGGATGGGGAATCTCTGCTCATAAAATTTCCTGCCTGTGAAAAAACCTGCTGGAGGGTCAGTTATAAGTCAGTGCTGGCTCAATAGTACAAAACAACAACAACATTGATATATATGTAGCCCACACCAAAGGTCCTCGCCACAGGACTAACAGCCAACATCACGATAGATGGAGAAAAGATTAAAGCTGTCAATGATTTTATCTTACTTGGATCAAAACACAACACTTGGTAGCAGCAGTCAGGAAATCAGGAGATGTACTGCACTGGGTAAGTCCACTGTCAGGGACCTCTCCAAAAAACTGAAGAGCAATGACATCAGTTGGAAGACTAAGATGATCCTGATTCTGGCCATGGTCTTCCCAATTACCTGCTATACATCAGAGAGCTGGACAATGAAAAGGATGCAGAATAATTACTGATGCCTTTGAGTTGTGATGCTGGGAGTACTGAATATCCTATTGTTGTTGTCATTGGTGGTATGTGCCATCAAGTTATTTATGACTCATAGTGACTCCATGGAAAATAGCTCTGAAGCCTGCTTTATCCTTTGCCCACCTTAATGTCCCTGACACATCTACCTGTATTATCCTAGTCACCGAATCAATCCATCTCATTGAGGATCTCCCTCTCCTGCATATCCCATGGACTGCTAAAAGAACAAACAGATTATGTCTTCAAGAAAGGGAAGCCAGAGTAGTCTTTGTAGGCTAAAATGGCAAAGCTTTGTCTCTCATACTTTGGACATGTAGCTAAGTAAGACTATTCCTTGGAAAGGGACATCATGCTTGGAAATATGGAGGATCTGCAAAGAAGAAGAAAGTCCCTAATGAGACTAAAAGTAACATAGTGACTATAGCAATGATCTCGAATGTGTCAGAAATGATGAGAATGGCATAGGATAAGGCAGGATTCAAGTCTATTGTTCATACGGTGTCTATGAGTTGTACTTGACTCAATAGCACCTAATAGATATTGTGGTGTTAGCCTAAAAGTAGGACTTTTTTTTTAAGCCATTACATTATACCCCTGCTGATCTCCAGCTACCTTAACTACAGACACATGGTCTTACAAATTATGAACAGCTGTGGGATTTGGATAAGTAAGAGAATGCTTCTCACACTAACTTATGGCAGCAAGACTTGAGATGGGTAAGAGCTGAGGGAGACTGAAGCAAGACCCTCGTGAAAGCAAAACTCTGTTGGAAGTTTTGCTGTTCTTCCTGGATGCTTGAAGGAGAAGCTAACTTATAACAGCTGTGAGGTAAACCTTGGATGACTGAGGAAACCAGAGACCTCTTGTGTTGCTGAACTGAACCAGGCCTTTTACTAAACATGGACACTATGAGAGATTCTTTGCTTCTTCCACTCTCCAACTTACTTCTCAAATAAACCCCCTTCTTGGTACCACAACTGTGAGCCTGTGAGTCAACCATGAATAAACAAACCTTTGCTGTTCGTGGCTCTAGAGGCACCATGGGGCTGGACTATAGAGGCTCTTTATCTGCTTTCTGCTCTGGGACAGTGAAAGGCTGGGTTCTTCTCACTCTTTCTGGCCCTTTCAGAGAAGAAGCACTTACGGCCTTGTGCCTCCATGTCCCATTTTCTACTCTCTGGCCAGAGATACTCCTGTCAAGATTTATAGCCTCAGAAATCTGATTAAGAGTTGCTATAAGTCAGCATCAACTGAACCCTGGCAACTTAGTGGATTAAGCACTGGTTTGCTACCTGCCATTTCAAGAGAAAAAGAGGACACAGTCTATAGCCATAGAGATCTAAAGACTTGGGAAACCTAAAGGGGCAGTTCTATTCTGTCAGAATCAACTTAGTGACAAGGAATTGCTGGACAACAGGGTACTTAGATTTCTATCATTTTTGGAGTGTACCATACCACTTTCCTTATGGATGCACCATTTTACAGCCTGACTAGCAGTATTCAAGAGTACCAATCTCCCCACAGTATTGGTTGATCTCTTTTTTTCTTTTCAATGATTGCTGTTTTTCACAGGGGGTGTGATGACACCTCATTGTAGTTTTTATCTCTCTAATAGCTAGTGATCATGAGCATCTTTTCATGTTTATTCAATATTTAGCCCTCTCAATGTCCTCTTTGAAGAGGTTTACATTTATATCCTTTGCCTATTTTTCAATTGGATTTTTTGTCTTTGATGTTTAGATGTCTGTGTACTCTATAAATCTTAAAGGTTATATCCTTGTCAGATATATCACAGCCAAAGTTCCTTTTTTTTAACAGTCTGTGTATTCCTTTTTTACTCTTATAGACAAGTCTTTTAATAAGAGTAAGTATTTGATTCTTAAGAGGTATCTATTGTCAAGTTTATCTTCTGTTGTTTGTACATTTTACTTATGTTTTATAGATTCTTTATGACATAAACTAGGGCTGCAAAGTTTGACCCTATTTTTTTCCTTTATGATCTTTGCAATACAGATTTTCCACTTAGGTCTTTTGTTCACCTTGAGTTGTTCTGTGTGTATACTGTGAATTATTGATCTGGTTTTACTTTTCTGCAGATGGACATCCAATTTAGCCAGCATCATTTACTAGAAAGATCATTTCTCCTCCATTGAATGGATTTAAACCTATTGTCAAAAACTAGCCACAGGTGAGTGGATGGATTTGTTTCTGTGTCCTCAAGTCTGTTCTGTGGATCTATATAGCTACTGTTCTACTGGTTCCTATCTATTTGTACTGCCATAACTGCATAGTAGATTCTAAGATCAGGAAGTATGAAGCAAATTAACTTGTTCTTCAATAAGAAAGAGGAACCCTTTTTCCTTTCCATATAAAGGTGGCCATGGGTTTTTCTATCTCACTAAAGAATGTTGAAATTTGGATCACTATTGTATTCTATAGATCATTTTTGATAGTATTAACATTTTCATAGAGATCAATCTCCCTATCCACAAGCATGGAGTGGGGTTCACTTCCCCACTAATGTATACGTTTTTCATTATTTACTGTTATAGTGTTTTATAGTTTTCTTTAAGTCCATAGCTAGGTTTATTCTTAAGTACAGATACACAATCTTACTGTAAAAAGTGTTATAATAATTCTCTCATTGTATATCTATCATTCAATTAACTATTGGCTTACAAGTTTTTCCCTTCCCCGGTTCTTTTTTTTCTGTATCTGTGGGGAAAGTACATTTTCTAACCAACAAACTGCTTGACTTCTGAGATTTCACAATTAGGAATTATTTCATATAGCCATGCATCATTTGAATATCCCAAGGACTGTCAAAAGAGCATAAAAATCTGTCTTGAAGTAAGTGCAACCAGAAAGCTCCTTATAGGCAAGAATAGTAAAACTTAGTCCCAAGTACTTTTGACATATTTTCAGAATGAACTAATCCATGGAGCAAGATATCATCCTGGGAAAGATAGAGGGTCTATAAAAGAGAGGAAGACCTTCAATGAAATTGATTAACAGAGTAACCACCACGGTGGACTTAAGCATGAGATCATGAGGAACAGCAGTACAAAGAATCAGACAAGGTTCAGATCTGATGGCATCAAGGTTGGTATGAGTTGCTATCAATGCAAAAGTATCTAACAATAATAGCATGTATCATTTGAGCCAAAAATTCAAAACTGATGGTGTTTACTGAAGTTGTTGTTAAATGATGTTGAGTAAGCATGACTACTAGCAACCCTATGAACAACAGATCTGAATCCTGTCCTATCCTGCACCATCCTAGTCATATCTGACATCCTTGAGCCTGTT
>NW_006399792.1:17456245-17481260 GCF_000299155.1 Elephantulus edwardii
ATGCATAGGAATCAGATCGCAAGTCTACTAGTTGTGGCTTAATTTCACTAAGGTACAGAAAAATTGCATCACACAAATATGAGCTAGAAAAGCCAGGATTTGAATCCAGGAATTCAATCTCCAGAGCCCAGACTAAATTTCAGGAAGCTAGAGGAAAAACAGACACACACTCAAAAAAACATAGCTGAGTACTAAATGTGCTTATCAAGATAGCACATTAAGTTAGCTGCAGAAGTAAAACCAAGAGAAACTTTTTCAAAACTCCATCTTAATTTTCTAGAGCATATTATACTATATTTGGAAATCTCACTCACATTTCCATTCTACCTTGCCCCCCTGCCACCCTATATACCTTCTTTTCCATATCCTTCATCACTGAAACTGTCAATAACTTCCACTTAACTTGGATCTACAAACAATACACTTGGTGATCTGGAGATGTATCACACTGGGAAAATCTGCAATCAGGGACTTCTCCAAATTAGTGAGAAGTAATGATGTCAGTTTGAGGTCTAAGGTGCACCCAATTCAGGTCATCATACTTTCAGTCACTTACTATGCATCTGAGAGCTGGACTATGACTAAGGATGACAGAAGAACAAATGATGCCTTTGAACTGTGGCATTGGAGAAGAGTACGAAATATCCCATTGATTATCAGAAGAACAAACAGGTATGTCTTAGGGAAAATGCAGCTAGAGTGCTCCTTGGAGGCGAAGATGATGAACCTCTGTCTCATTTACTCTGAGCATGTTACTAGGAGAGGCTATTTCTTACAGAGGAACATCATGTTTGTAACCGTGGAGGGACAGTGAAGGAGAAGAACCTCAACCATGTGGGTTGACACAGTGACTGCAGCAATGAGCTCAAGTGTGTCAGGGATTTTAAGGACACACAGGATAGGACAGGGTTCACATCTGTTGTTCACAGGGCTCTGTGAGTCCTACTCCACTCGACAGTACCTAAAAATAACAACAGCAACATCATCATTACCATTTTTCACTCATTCTCAGTATCATTTCAAAACAATAAAAGTAGTGGGGTTCTATGATGCTAAGAACTTCTTTTTTGCCAAAATGAAAGAAATTTGCTCTTTGTCTTAACAGGGAAAGTAGAGAGAAAAGAAGTGAAGCACTGCAACCACTGGCTCTCCAGTTCATTAAATTATGCAGGGTGGGGAAGATAAATAAATAAAAATCTCATTAAAGTCCTAAGCTCAAGCTTCCCAAGTTTCTTACATGATAAAGAGACCATTATTCCCAATTCTTCATATCTTATCTCACTTTCTCTTGCCACCACCACTTCTGGGGAACATAAAATATATGAACTCATGGAGTAAAAGCAGAATGAAACCACCACTCGTAATAATGTGGAAAAAAGCCAACAGATAAGCCCTAAGAAAGATAAATCATTTTAGGTAGAAAAAAGACTAAATTTAGCCCAGGGATTTATGTTTCAGCACCAAGGTCACAGATATAGGGGGAAAGTATAGTAACACTGATTAAAATCTATCATTTATTTACTTAGCTTCTCAGTAAGGTTTTTACACCAAAGAATAAATTAGCAATGATCAAAAAAACATTTCTTAATCATTCAGTAGACTTGTTGAGTAGCTGCTGTGCTCTATAATACTTTCTTTAATACCCAAAAGTCTCTAGACATTATATTCAATATTATTAGAAGAAAGCAGTATTGAAAATTTTTTTTGTAAGAAGAAAGGGGAAGTGTATGCTTCTGTAGAAGAAAACAGTACAAATTGATCCCGGAACTTGGTGGGAACACTGGGGTTTATTTTGTTGTTGTTTATTTGTTTGGGGTTTTTTTTTGTTTTTGTTTTTTTAGTTCTTCGGATTCATCAGATACCATTTCATTTGCCTGAGTAATAAAATGCCAGACTAACAGAAGCAAGGAATCAGAAAGACAACTCATAGAGAAGAAATGAGGGCAAATTTAAGCTGATGCATTTAGGAAAAGTCAACCCAAATTATACACAAAAGATGAGAAGATCTAGATATGTATTGTTATACTGTTAGGTGCTGTCAAGTATGACTGACCCTATGAACAAAACTGAACCCCGTTCTATCTTGTGCTATTCTCATTATTTCAGACATACTCAAGCCCACTGCCACAGTCGCTGTGTCAATCTATATAGTTGAGGATCATCTTCTCCTTCATAGACCCTCTATATTTCCAAGTATGATGTCCCTCTCCAAGGAAAAGCCTTTCTTAACAACATGGCCAGAGGACCTTAATGGTTACCATGGATCACACCTGGAGGCTGTCAGCTTTGTCCATTGTTAAAGAGCAAACATATTATTATAATGTTTAGTAATAATTTAACCTTCCAAACAGTCTTTATTAAACAAATATTCTGTGTCAAGAGTTATCCTGCAACATAAAATGAACGGAAGGAAAAGACAGTTAAAGACCTTGATTCTGAAAGAGAACATATAAGGTTTGGCAGATTATATTTCTATATTTATATTATCTCTTGCTATGTATTATCAAGCCGGAACCAACTCATAGCGGACACTCCAGTGAGTTTTCAGAGGCAGTTGGTCACACAAGAGGAGAGTGTCTATCTTTCTCCTGTGGAGCAGCTGGTGAACATGAACTGCATAAATGCAACTATGTATACAGAAGAAGGGAGGTTCAGTGATCTAGGAGAGACGGAAATGCACTATCAACTCAAAGGCCGGTGGTTCAAATACACTAATTTCTGGGTGGGGAAAACTCCTGAAAACCTGCTGGAAGGTCAGCGATGATTTGGTTCCAATTCAACAACACATAGCAACAACAGCAGCAATATATAGAAGAGGAAGGCAGTAATTTGCAAGCTGCTTCTTGTTGTTATGTGCTATTGAGCCAATGGTGACTCAAGAGAGCCTATGAACAGTAGCTCTGAACCTTGCCCAATTGTCAGCCAATCTCACCATCTCTGACACATCTGCCCCCATTACCACAGTCACGGTGTCAATCCATCTAATCCAGGGTCTTCCTCTCTGGTGCTAACTCTCCACCCTTCCAAGCATAATATAGTTCCCCAAAGACTCCTGGCAACATGTCCAAAGTATGTGAGATGAAGCTACAAAATCCTTGCCTCTAAAGAGCAACCTGTTTTTTAACCCTTTCCAGAACAGACATGTTTGTTCTCTTGGCAGTCTATGGTGTGTTTAATACTCTTCTCTAGCATCACAACTCAAAGGCATTCATTCTTCTTCTGTCATCCTTGTTCACTGTCCAGCTCTCTGATGCCTGGCAAGTAATTGTGAAGACTATGACTTGGATCAAGTGCACCTTAGACTCTAGAATGACACTGCTTGTTCTTTAGCACTGTGGAGAGGTTCCTGACAGCAGAGTTTCCCAATGTAACTTATACTTTGGTTTCTTTACTGCTGGTGCCAAGGGAGTTGACTGTGGATCCAACCAAGATGAAATTGTTAAGTCTCAATATCTTTTACATCTTTTGTGATGCTACAAATTGCCCCAGTGGTGAGAATCTTTGTTTCCTTGAAGTTATGCTGCAAGTTTCTTAATCGTAAGTAAACATGCTAAGGGAATGAACTACAGATCCTGGGGCCTCAGGACTGTAACTGTGAACATCAAAGTCAACTGATGTCGTCAACAGAAACAATGTTCTACATCCTAGCTCATTTGAGTTGCAACTGGCATATAAGCAGCCACCTTAGGTGCAATTTATTGGACTCTATCTAAAATAAAAAGAGAGAAGAAAAGAAAAGATGTACACTAATAGTCCAAAGGACTAGGAGCACATGAACCTCAACTTCTACAACCCTGAGACAGAAAAACTAGGGAGGCCAGTTACTCTAAAAAAGGGATCACAGTAGAAGATCCTGGATAGAGCAGATGATGAGGGTGGGTGGGGAGAATGCAAAACAGAGCTCAAAAACATCAAAGAGGCTAGGCTTACTAGTAAAAGCCCCAAAACGATGGTCCTTAGTCAAACTTTTAAGCTTAAAACAAAACTCAGCCTTATAGCACAACTGAGAGTCAACACAGAGAAGTCATTATTGTTGTTAGTTGCCGTCAAGTTGACTATGACTCAGAGTGACCCCATGAGACATATTTAACCTTTTCCCAGTCTAGCCGTGTTGTTGTTGTTGCTGTTGTTGTTGTTAAGTGCCGTCGAGTCACAGGCGACTCATAGTGACCCTATGAAGGAGAGTCCTCGACGCTTGGGTGCCTTTTATCCTCTCTCCAGGTTCATAGGGTTTCCGGAGGCAAGCTATTATGGAAGTGGGTGCCACTCCTCCTTCCACTCCAAGCCATATAGAATCCTCAAAATCTCATCCATGATCCAACTCATTGCTACAATCATTCTGTCTATTCATCCCATGGAAGAGAAACCCTCTACCTTTCCCACCATGATGCCTTTTTACAAGGGCTAGACCCTCTTGATAACATAACCAAAATAAGTGAGATACACTTTCACCATCCTTAACTCTAAGAAGCTTCCTGGTTACAATTCCTCTCAGATAGCTATCTTTTGGGTTTTTTTGACAATCAATGAGATATCTAGTTCTCTTTACCAACATCATAAGGCAATGCTTTGTCATTAATCATTCTTATTTGCTATCCAACTTATAGTTTCATACAAAGCAATTGAAAATATTACAACATGAATCTGGTATACTTTAGTCTCTGTTGTTGTTTTTTTGTTGTTAGGTGCCATAGAGTTAAGCACAACTCATAGTGACCTTATGAACAAAAGATCTGAACCCTGTTCTACCCTGCACCACCGTCACACTTCCTGACACACAACAATCTATTGCAGCAGTCAGTGTATAATTCCATCTAATTGAGGGTCTTCCTCTCCCTCTCTGACCTTTTATCCTTCCCAAAATCATGTCCTTCTCCAAGGAATAGCACCTCCTAGCAACATGTCCAAAGTATGTGAGGTGAAGTGTCCTCATTCTTGCCTCTAAAGAGCACTCCAGCTGCACCTTCTTTCTCTTGGCCATCCATGATATGTTCAGTGCTCTTCTCCATACCACAGAGCTCAAAGGCATTAATTCTTTTTCTGTCATCCTTATTCACTGTCCAGGGCTTGGATGAATAGCTAGTAATCAGAAAGACTACGGCCTGAATCAAAAAGTTTAAACTACTTTAATCTTTAAACTGACAAAATTCCTCTTTCACACTCTGTTGAGGTATATGAATACTTGAATTAAAAAATGAATCTGCTTTGTAAACAATCACTCAACCTACAATTTAAGAAAACAAACATTATCATAGGAGTGAATAAGAGTATATTTTAGTAGGTGTGGATAAATAATAAATAATCAAACACCTAACGAATTACCAGAAGGTGAATACGAAATGGAGGAGGGATTTGGAAGAATAACCACTATAAACAAAATGAACAAGGAAGGAGTTTTCACACCAAAAACTGAAAGAGGAGAGGGAATCAGTCATAAAAGCTTTCTGGGAAGACTATTCTAACAGAAAAGAATGGCCAACACAGAATTTTTAGTTAAAAATAAGCTTAGTACATGTGAACAAGAGAAAAACAAGTAAAGGTGCCTTGACTATAGGGAGTTATGAGACAATCAGTGAGAAAAGGTCTGAGAAGAAAACAGGAAGTTGCATACTATGGTAAAGAGATTATATTTTAGACTAATCATGGCATAGTCCACAGGGAGTTGCTCTATTAAGACAAAGACCATGACCTCTTTAGCAGTTCAGATCCAGCAGAGGGGAACCTCTTTCCATGCAATTTATAGCCACAGAAATCTAACGGAGCAAGTTGTTTGTTTGTTTTTTTTAATTAATAGACTGGTATCTCATAGGCTACCAAAAGAACAAACATATACGTCAAGGAAGAATGCAGACAGAATTCTCCTTTAAAGCAAGGCTCATGTATTTTGGGCACACTGCTAGGCAAGGATATTCCTTGGAGAAGGACATGATGCTTGGAAGTTCAGAGGAAGAGAAGAAGGCCCTGGATGAGATGGATTGATCCAGTGACTATAGCAATTTGCTCTTGTGTGTCAGCAATGATGAGGAAGGTGCAGGACAGGAAAGGGTTCAGATTTCTTATTAAGAGGGTCAGTATGAGTCATAGTAGACTCAACAACCCCTAACAACAAAGGGCACTGAAGAAGGAGGCCTACCTACATGATGAAAAGTTTACTTAATATTTATGTGAGGAATATAACTAGGTTATTTTGCTATATCAGTAGAAGCTACAGTACATATGTCTCTACAAAAGCATCATGTCTATTGTTGTTGTTGTTGTTGTTATGTGTCATCAAGTCACTTGTGACTCATGGCGACCCTATGAACAACAGGCCTAACCTCTGCTCTGTCCTGTACCAAACACACTGCCTCTGACACACCCATCCCAATTACCCCAGTCACTGAATCAATCCACCTCAAAGAGGGCCTTCCCCTCCTGCGCCTGCCCTCCACACTCCCAAGCATGATGTCCTTCTCCAAGGACCAGTCTCTCCTCACAATATGTCCAAAGTATGTCAGATGAAGCCTCAGAATCCTTGCCTCCAAGGAGCAGTCCGTTTAACCCTCTCCAGGATGAATCTGTTTGTTTTCTTAGCAGTCCATGGTATTCTCAATACTCTTCTCCAGCACCACAGCTCAAAGGCATCAATTCTCCTATCCTTCCTAGTCATTGTCCAACTCTCTGATGCATAACAAGTGATTGCAAAGACCATGGCTTGTATCAGATGCACCTTAGTCTCCAGAGAGACACCATTGCTCTTCAGTACTTTGGAGAGGTTCCTAACAGCAGACTTTTCCATCGTAATACGTCTTTTAATTTCCTGGATGCTGGTGCCAAGAATGTTGACTGTGGAGCCAAGCAAACTAAAGCTGTGAACAATCTCAGTCTCTTCACCATCCATCCTGATGCTGCCAATTGGCTCAGTGGTGAGAATCTTTGTCTTCTTAACATTGAGCCTCAATCCATATTGAAGGCTGCAGTCCTTGACCGTCTGCAACAAGCTCTCCCCAGTTTCAGCAAGCAGGGTTGTGTCACGTGCATAACGCAGATTGGTGACAGATCTTCCACCAATCCTGATGCCGCATTTCTACTCATAGAGCCCAGCCTCCCAGATAATCTGTTCTGCATACAGGTTGAAAAGGTATGGAGACAGGACACATCCCTGGCATACGCCTTTCCCAATTTTGAACCATGCAGTGTTTCCTTGCTCTGTTCTTATGACTGCCTCTTGGTCCAAGTATAGGTTTCACATTAGCACAATCAAGTGTTCTGGGATTCCCATTCTTCTCTGAGTCAGCCACAGTTTGTGGTTTGTGAATCCACACATTCAAACGCCTTTGAATTATCAATGAAGCACAGATAGACATTCCTCTGGTACTCCCTGCTTTCAGCCAAGATCCATCTAATATCAGCTACAATATCCCTAGTACCACAACCCCTTCTAAACCAAGCCTTGACTTCTGGCAGTTCTCTGCTGATGTGCTGTTCCAGTCATTTTTGGATAATCTTCAGTAGAATCTTGCTTGTATGTGAAATCAACGGTATTGTTCTACAATTTCCACACTCAGTTGGGTCACCCTTCTTTGGAATGAGAACAAATATAGTTCTCTTTCAGTAAGTTTGCCAAGAGGTTGTTCTCCAGATTTTTTGGCACAACTTGGTGAACACGTCCAGGGAAGCTCATGTTTATTCATATATGATACTTAAAGGTTAAAGAAAGAGGAACATGGTGACTACAAGTAACATTGTAGCTCTCGGATTTCTACATTCCAAGAAAGAAAGATGGATTTTAAAAACTGGGGGGGGAGGGAAGCTACCACATCAGTTTAGGCAAATGATGATAGGTTTAAATAGAACTGAGGATATAAAGGTAATAAGAAGAACTTTAGATATATTTTAGAGATATAACTCAGAGAACTAGCCACAGATTGGATGTGGAGGGCAGAATCCTAAGTAACCCTAAGATATCTGGCTTAAACTGAAAATTATATGAGATGGAGGCAAAGTGGAGGAATAACTAGGAGTCAGAAGTTTGCTTTTAGCTTGTGAAGTCTGAGGATCCATTGCTGTTGTTCTGTATCATAGAGTCGGAACCGACCCATAACAGACCCTCTGGTGGGTTTTCAGAAGCAGTTCATCACTCAGGAGGAAACTACCCATCCTTCTTCCAAGGAGCAGCTGGTGGTCTCAAACTGCAAACCTTCAGAATTGTGGCACAATGTCTTGCCACTAGGCCACCAGGGCTCCACCTACTAGTTATTCAAATGGAGAAGTAGAGCAAGTATGTATAGCCTGTGTCTATCATGGGAGAGGTGGCTGTTGTTGTTACTGTTATTATTGCATATTTATCAAGTTAACTTCAACTATATGAACAAGACCCTACAAAAAAGAGATCTGTGCCATCCTCATCATCTCTCAGATGCTTGAGACCACTATTACACTCACTATGTTAATCCACTTCATTGAGTGTCTTCTTATCTTTCTCTCACTCTCTACCTTTCCAAGCATGTCATCTTTCCCCAAGAACTGGTTCCTCTTGACATGTCCAAAATATGTGAGACAAAGTTTTACCACCTTTACCTTTAAAGAGCAACCTGGATGTATCTCATCCAAGACAGATTTGTTTGTTATTTAGATTTTCAGTACACTGATGTTTCAAATGATAGATAGGTTTCAATGGAGCTTCCAGTCTAAGAGAGACTACTAAGCAGGACTGGCCATCCACTTCTGAAATAACAAACATTCAAAAACCCTTTAAGAGAGATTAGGGCTGGAGAGAAGAATTTTTAAGATAGCACAGAGATGCCAGATTTAAAGACAGAACTGGATAAGAAAGCCTAGGGAGAGTACATATACAAACTGGGATAGCCCTCAAGTCACTAATCTTGAGAAAAAAAGGAAGCAGCCGATACATCCTTGTTACTGTGTGCTGTTGAGTGGGAACTGACTCATAGCTGATCTGACAGTGGGTTTTCAGAGGCAGTAAATCACACAGTAGGAGACTGCTAATCTCTCTCCCATAGAGTCACTGACAGATCTCTGTGTTGACAGCATAATTCTTTACCATTAGACAACCAGAGCCCCCTAAAAAACATCCTTAAGATGATAAAAATTGTATCCTTGCCTTTTCCTCATACCATTTTCTGAACCTGGAAAACTGAGCTCATATGATCATCCTTTGTACCCCAAGAATAACAAAAAATTACACCGAGAAGTTTAAAAAATAATTGAGAATGAAAAGTATTATTAAAAAATTGAAGAAAATTATCAAGGCTTTCCATCTGTATTGAAGGAAATCAGGAATGCAACACCTTGTTCACTAACTTCTCAACATAATTAAATGGGAAATGCTCTTTTAATTCTTTATTTTTATTCTTTCTCTTTGTGATCAAAGTAAAATTGGTTCATTGGATCCTCCTCCCTTGAATTTCCGAGGTTGTAAATCAGCAGGATGGAGAATTAATCTTTCCACCTCTGAGTGACTCAGGTAGATTTGAACTGCCAGAGGGTGCCACCATGGGGTTGGTAGTGCAACTCCCCGCAGACTACCTCATCAGGGTGCCTAGTTTTATAAAGGTTAAAAAAAATTAAGATAGTGTATGCATTTGTGCATACAATTAGATGCGATATAATCATTCCTATAATTAGGTAAATCAGAAGAAACAATGCTTAAAGATAAACACACTGGTAAAGGGAGCCAAGAAAACAAAGATTCTTACTACTAGACTAGTAAGGCAACATCATGATGGATGGAGAGGAGATTGAAACTGTCAACAGCTTCATCCAGCTTGGAGCCACAATTAACACCCTTGGTACCAGCAGTCAGGAAATAAGGAGATGCATTGCACTGGGAAATTCCACTGTTAGGGATCTCTCCAAAATACTGAGGAGTAATGATGTCAGTTCGAGGACTAAGGTTTGTCCGATTCAGGCCATAGCCTTTCTGATCACTTGCTATGTGTCTAAGAGCTGGGCAGTAAATAAGGATGACAGAAAAAGAACTGACGCCTTTGGGCTGTGGTATTGGAGAAGAGCACTCAACATCCCACAGGCAACCAGAAAAAAACAAACAAACCCAAACAGATAAGTCTTGGAGAGGATGCAGCCAGAGTACATTCTGGAGGCTTTGCCTCACAAACTTAGGGCATGTTTCTAGGAATGTCTATTCTTTGGAGAAGGACACGATGCTGGGAAGTGTGGAGGGTCAGCAAGGGAGTGGAAGACCTTCGACCAGGTGGATTGACATGGTGACAGCTGCAATGGGCTTTTATGTGTCAGAAAGTGTGAGGATGGTGCAGAAGAGAACAGGGTTCAGGTCTTTAGTTCATAGGGTCACTTTGAGTCATACTCTACTCAATGGCACCTAATAACAACATTCTTCTTCTCCGAAACTTCTGGTGGTGCAAACTACCAGAAAGGTATGGCCTTTGGGTTAACAGAGCAACTCACCAGAGCACACTTGGCTAAGCTGTATAACTCCTAATAATTCAATCAAACATTAATGTAAGTTTTACTGTGAAGGAATTGTGTAGATGTGATTCATATCTACAGTAAGTTGATTCTAAGTAAAGATTTTTCTTAACATTCTGAGTGGACCTCATTCAACATTTACAAGTCCTGAGTGGAGAACTGTGGTTATTTTAAGGAGGTAGAAATGCTCTTGTGGGCAGCAGTGTCAGCTCCTGCCCTCGAGTCTCCGCCTGCCTTTCCTGATGGTTTTGCCCATGGGTCTCAGATTTGCCTCACTAGTTTCCACAACTGCATAAATCAATTCCATGTAATTAATCATCAAAAATCAATCTCTCTTTCTCTATATGGTTATGCTGTTCTGTTTCTCTGACTTTTCTCTATAAAAAGTTTATTTAAGTTCATAATTCTAAAACAGAAGAGTAATTTTATAAGAATGAAGTGGGATCTTCATACAAGTTAGGATACAAGTGAAGGAGGGTGGGAGCAGAGGGATGAGGATGGGTGGAACCTGGTAATGAGAGGGTCGCACAATTTTATGGATGGAGAGAGGGGTAGGCAAAATAAATGGGAAAATTTGATGTGGAAAAAACTATATATGAACTTTATAAGTGAACCAATATAAAATAAAAAAATTTTGTCTAAAAGAAATGACATGGGAAAAGTTCTTTCCCTCTTACATCAGAACAAAGGGTAGTATAAATATATGACTATGAATCCCCTAGTTATAAAAATTTGCCTTATTAAATATGTTTCATACATCTAGTTCTATCCAGGAAGGGCTACTAGGGTGCTCCTTAGAGGCAAAGATCGAAGTTGAAACTTCATCTCACATACTGAAGGCACGTGATCCATCATCAAGAGGGGCCAATCCTTGGAATAAGAATCCTTGGAATAAATCCTGGGAAAGGTAGCAGGTCAGAGAAAGAGAGGAAGACCCTACACAAGACAGACTGATTCACTGATTGTAACAATAATCCTGAGCGTAGCAGACAATAAGGACAGGGCCAGGTTTGGAAATGTTGTTCATGTTGATCATACTGTTGTCATCAACTTGACAGCACATGGTAACCGCAACAATGCCATGTTCTTGTAGTCTTCCTTAATTGTATAGGCAACAGCAGCTCCTTGCTAAATCATCCACAGAAACATGGGCATAAAACCCAATTCCAATGCTACCTTTACACTTTACTTTTACTTCCCTAAGTTGAGTCCTTTGAGCTCTCCAGCAGAACTTCTGGGCAGAAGGTAGGACATCTGGGGCTACAAGTAATGAGGGCAAAGATCATTTGAATAATTCCTTCTCCAAAGAGCAACGTCAGCTAACCCAGTTTTATGCCCATCGCCTCTTCTCACCTTTGTAAATGAGGTCTATGAATCATTATCTTCCCCAATGGAAGGACATATGGGAAAGCAAATCATCCTGCTGGTTGTCCAGGTGATCAGGATACCAAGTCTACAGCTCTGTCTTTTCTCACTGCTTATGCGAGTCCTTTACAAAGCATCACACAGATATGGATAAAAGGCTAAAGACTAAGGAACATAGTAAATACAAGTAGCACAGCAACTCTGGTCGTACTTTTACATCCCAAGAAGGGAGGCTGACTTAATGAGGTATGCATTCCTTCTAGTTCTTCTCGCCACTTCTGCATAAAAAGCTGACCATTTAAATGCACTAACATTTTTACCTACACACTAGCTAACTCGAAAATATTTATAGAGTGCTTTAGAAGAGACTGAAATAAACCAGACAAGAGTCTAGGCTCAAGATTTGGCAGTGAAACTAAGTATATGTATTATGTAGAACAAGTTGGCATAAAATAGGCAAGTAAAATTCTACCAGAGTTTAGAAGAGACTCTGAAGGCATAATGTGTTATGTGTTGGGCTGCTGACTAAAAGGTCAGTGGTTCATATTCAGCTGCTGCACCATGGGAGAAAGATGGGCAGTTTCCTCCTATAAAGACTTACAATCTCAAAAACCAGATGGAAGACTGCAATGAATTGGAATCAGTTCAACAGCAGTGGGCTTGAATTTTGGCTTTAGATAAGGTGTGGTGAAAGGATGAGAGAAAAGGGAAAAAAAGATAAGTAATAGTATGACTTGTGAGCTGGTGGTCTAGTGAGTAGAGTGTTGTATTACCAACTCAAAGGCAGGAGGTTCAAATCCACCACTAGCAGTTCCTTGAGAGAATGATAGGTAATCTCCTTCCATTCACAGCCTCTGAAAACTAAACTGAGGGTCAGCTATGAGTCTATTCTGATTTGACAGCTATGAGTAAGGTTGAATGATACTTGGGAAACTGCCAACAAGTTACCACAAATTTGTAATTTTATACATTTATTTGCCATTAAAGAATTACTTAATCACAGACTGAAAACAATTTTTATACTGCCCAATTGGATCCACATTCTACTGCTAAGCACTAGTTGTCGTTGTGTACCATCCAGACAGAGTTAACTCAAAGCTGACCCTTCAGTGGGTTTTCAGAGGCAGGAGACTACATGGAGGGAAAATGTCGATCTTTTTCCTGCAGAGCTGCTGGTAGATTTGAACCATGTGTCTTTGGGTTGGCAGGGCAAGTCCTTACCATTAAGCAACCAGAGCTCAATATTAAGCACTAGAGGACCTCAATATCTCTGGGCCAAAAGGAGAAGATATTACAAGGCATAGGATCCTAACAGGAAAATCACCAAGAAACAAGACTTCATGTGACACAGTGTGTACAAAAATTTGTGTCACTTTGCATATTGCAACTGTGGTCTAGCTGACAACCTTGATGAAAAAAAAAAAGAACTCTCCAAAAAAGAAACAAAACCCAAAGGGTATCCCCTCCCCAAACTATGCCACATAAAGAGACAGGGCAAGAGTTCAAGTAGTCTTGGCCTAGCAAATGTTAATAAGCTTCATACGATTCAAACTTAGTGTGCTGGCTGCAAATTAATATAGACTTCCAGAGAGTTCACAAGTGACAGCTTTTATGATAAATGGAGTTACTTCAGTAAAAAGGCTATTAAATAAATGTGAGGTCTTGGACAGATGGTATTTAAAACAGATATCCTTAATAACGGATCACCATTTAGCATTCCCTGACCCAGACTCCTATCAAGATTTCATGATTCTAAAAGGAGAAATAAAAAAAGGATGAGCAATATCTTAATTTCCCAAGCAGCCTTTCAAACATCTGATTCTCAACACTCTAAAAAAAAAATTAAAAATTTTAAAAATAAATAAATCAGCCATTCATTAAAGCTGCTTTTAGCAAAGTAGGATCAAATATACATTTGATTCTACTCCAAGTCGACTCATGGGCTAAATAATTCACCAATTTATTTATTTAAAAGCCTCCCTTTCTAATAATACTAAAGAAGTACAAGTCTTGGTAAAGAAATAATAAGAAAAAGAATATTGGTAATGTTTGTACAACATGATCAACATAACACTGAATTATATATGTAAAATTATTGAATTGGCAATTGTTCTAAATATTTTAACACATTAAAAAAAAACAGAAGCATGTGTCTCACAGTCAGCACCTATTCCCATAAGCAGCCATGAACTCTTCCACTTTGGGGCACCAGTGAGTGACCCTCTGTGATGCAAAGAGGCCAAAATTTAGAAGTGAAGGAGGTTTTGGGGGGGAAACACAGCAAAACATTTTTACTATAAGATGCTTAATTAAGCCTATATACTTTAAAATTTCTCTCCGTGCATGACAGAATACCACTATGTCATATTGACTAATTCCAATGCAAAAGGTAACACTCAGAAGTGAGTCAGGAGGGTGAGGAAGAAGAGAATTAAAAGAAAAAACAGATGAGTCAATCTGAAGGCCTGACAATTTTCAAAAAGTAGGTACAAGTAATAACCACCTATGGGTCAAGAAATTTGTCTTCAGAAGCTTCAAGTATAGACATTTTCACATGCTTATAAAAACAATTTAAGCTCTAAAAATAAAATCACATACCAATCAAACACTTAATAAGGAAACCTTGGAGAAACTTTGTCCCAACTTAACAGAGCTTAAGGAATGTCCCAACTTAACAGAGCTTAAGGAAAACAAATAACTTTATCTGCCAACACACACACACACACACACACACACACACACACACCCCCCACTCTAAAACATACCCTGGGGTTTAAAAAAAAACCCTCCCAGATGAAAAAATAGGAACAAAGGGATTCAGAAGACCATATGCAAGCTTCTTCAAAAAGCTAGCAACTAACTTGCAATCTATAAATCCTGGCACAAATGCATTTAGTCTAGATTGTACGAGGCAATAATCTTGATAAATCAAGTTTACTTTAACAAAACACAAGCCAATAAGAGAGATACATGCTGTGAACCATTTCGATCAGCTGACTCGTGTTGCACTTTACTTGCACCCAACTAAATGACACTCACTGACACAGAATCTACCACAGGCCCCTACACACAAGGCATCTGGAACTCGGCAAATAACTGTTGTCAGCTGGCATGCAGTGTTAACCCTGTTTAATCAACACATTTTGAAAAGTAATAATCCCCCAACAGGCAGAATGGGTAGACAGTCTGGGGACTCACGTGTCAGCACATCCTTTAACAGATGAATGTACAATTAAGAAGTTCTATTTGCTGGAAAAAATGGAGTTGAAGTGACCAAAGAGATTAAAGGCAGGAAAACAGCCATATATCATAAACCCAGACTTTTCCCAGTCATTTAATTATACATAATAGAGAAGATTTTAAAGATGTAATTAACATCCCTAATCAACTGACTTTAGGAAGGTCTAGTGGCATATGAACCAAATCTATGACAGTTCAAAATTCACCAAAAAAAAAAACTGAGTTCCCTTGTTACATGTGCACAAAGCATCCTAAATGTTTGCTTTGTAGTAGTTCTCACAAATAAAATTCTGTGATCATTTATGCAATTGTTAAATGCTCACCTCCTCTACTACCTGTTTCTGTCCAGTCGATGTATGTTGGCTCCCTATGTGTCTGTGTAAAATGGTGCTTCACAGGGTTTTCAATGGCTGGCTTTGCAGAAGTAAACTGGTAAGCCTTTACTCTAAGGCATGCCTGGGTGGATTCAAGCTTCTAACTTTACAGTTAGCAGCTAAGTAAATTTTACTACCCAGGAACTCTGCCTCTTCCACTGGACTAAGTCTTTCCTAACACTAACGACCATCTGTCTTATTCAACAGGCTTAGCACAGTGCCTAGACATTGTATATGCTTAATTACTCTTTGTTGAGTGAATGTATCTCTTCCATGACACAGGACATTTTATGAGCAGAGGCTCACTTTCAGTTTCTATGGCCTAATGCCTAGCACATAAGTTTAGCTTGATAAAAGATTACTTGAATAAGTAAGCATAGTTACATTGATACCACCAGAAACCAAAGGGCAAGCTTCAAAGATGCAAGAACGTTAATCAAATCTTTTCAGCCTCATCAACCCATGTATCCCACCAATTACAGCTGCAGCTTCACACCAGCCTCCTCACATGCGGTGACTCCCTAGGGGAGCTGTATTTACCCGGCCTGTCAGCAATGGAAGTTATATCCATCAATTTCATAAGTGACTGCCAGTTAAGCACCTTAAATGCCTAGAGGCGTACAACAGGTGCCTCTTAAGAGCATCAGACTTTATTCTAACCTCAGATGGAAGTAAATTCCTTGGGATAAATTATTTGAACTAAATGAGTCTCTGGAATCTTTCCTTTATTTACCTTCTCTGGATTTCTATACGCACAACACGTCCACAGTTTATAGAGATGTCACTCTGCATATATATTTTCTAGAGCAAGGAGAGCCTGCCTTTTCAAAGCCTGACATTATAGAGAATTCCAGCAACTAAGATTTTTAATGAAACACTTCCAACTCATTCAGGGGAATTCCACTTTCTTTCATCCAAAGCCTGAGGAGATTGTGAGCAATGTCTCAGCATAATACATCTCGCTACCTGCTGGCACTTGATATTAAAAAGAAGAGGCCACCACAGGTGTTTTCTTTTTTTTTCCCCAACGAGATCCAGATGTCAAGAAAAAGCCTCAAGGCTGAAAGAATGAGAAGAATGCAAATGATCTAAGGTGGGGGCTGGGTGATGGCTGAGAATACACTTTCAGACTATGCAAATATATTTTCTCAATTCCATTCCCACTCCTCATTCCCAGTAACATTCTCAAGATTTCCTCTGCTTTGCTTAAAATCTGAGCACCACAGCAAGAATAAATAAGAACACTTCACCATTCTCAAATTTGCATATATTTTACATATAAATAATTAGCCCCCCCCCATTTCCTAGAAGAAAAGAGAAGTACTGAAAAGTCAGGTTCCCTGAAGAGGTAAATGTGTAGGTAAGACTGTACATTCCATCCCCTTGACACATTTATGTATTAGAAAGGCTGTTGTTTTCTTGTTATGTGCCTTCAAGTTACGTGCAACTCATAGTGACCCTATGCACAAATAGCCCTGACTCCTGCCCTGTCCTGAACCAAACTCACTGCCTCCAATACGTCTACCCCCATAACTCCAGTTATGGTGTCAATCCATCTCATGTGGGATTTTCCTTTCCTGCACTGTCTCTCTATCCTTCCATGCCTGATGTCCTTCTTTAAGGACTGAGCCCTCCTGTTAACATGCCCAAAGTATGTCAGATGGAGCTTCAAAATTCTTGCTTCCAAGAAGCATAAGATGGAAACATTCTTTTTTTTTTAATTGTGTCATTGTTTATAATTTTTTTCTTACTTTAAAAAATATTTTTTATTAATTTTAATGAAAGTTTACAGAAACTTTGGATTTCCATTCATTCATTATTGCACTTTTCTCCCAGTTGTTTACAATTTCTATATTGTACAGTACTTTCTCACTTCTTCCCAGAGTTAGTGTAGAAAGAGCAAGGACCATGTGGGGAAGGCCATATTTGGTATGTATATATGTATGTATATACATATATTTATTGTTGTGTACCATGAAATCAGATCCAACTGGCACAGGAGGAAACTGCCCCTCCTTCTCCAGTGGAGCATCTGGTGGATTCAGGAAACATTCTTTTGTGAAATTTCTGCTGCGCACCACTGCGAGGGTTGGGGACATAATTCTTGACAGCTGTACTGTTAACGCAAAGGTAGAGTTCCTCACAACTCCAGTCTACCAGCCAAGCTGTGGAAGAAAGACTGGCAATCTTCTATGGCAGGCTTTACAGTCTTATAAACCCATGAGTCAGTTCCAATTTCACATAAATGAATTCAGCTGAATGTGTACCACAGAGTCCCTGGATACTGCAAATAATTAATGTGGTTGTTGTTAGATGCCATCAAGTTGAATACAATCCATAGCAACCCTATAAACAAAAGATCTGAACCCTGTTCAATCCGATTTTATCCTAACACTTTCTGACACACATGAGCCCACTGCAGAAGTCACTGTGTCAATCCATCTGGTTGAAGAGTCTTACTCTCTTACACTGTGACCCGCTACTCTTCCAAGCATGACAGCCATTTCCAAGGAATAGCCTCTCCTAGCAACATGCGTGAAGTATGAGAGAGGAAGCTTTATAATCTTCGTCTCCATGGAGCACTTTGGCTGTACTTTCTCCAATGTATATTTGTTTGTTCTTTTGGGAGTCCATTTTCAGTATTCTTCTCTAACACCAGAGGTCAAAGGCATCAATTCTTCTCAATTCAACTTTATTCATTATCCAGCTCAGAGACACACAGCAAATGAATGAAGAGATCGTGGACCAAATCGAGTACCCTTTAAACTGACATCACTCCTCAATAATTTGGAGAGATTCCTAAGTAAAGACTGCTGATACCAAGGCTCTTAATTATGGATACAAGTAAAATGAAGTTATTGACAGTTTCAATCTTTTCTCCATAATGATGTCGACTACTAGTCCAGTGGTAAGAATTTTTGTTTTCTTGACATTGGTACACAATCCATATTGAAGGCTATATTCTTTGAGCTTTGGCAGCATGTGGTTTAAATTGTCTTCACTTTCTGTAAGCAAGAATATATCATGTGCATAATAAAGGGAATTGATTAGTCTTCCTCTGATGCTGATGCCACATACTTCTTCCTTAAGAGTCCAGCTTCTCGAATAACTTGCTTAGCATACAGATTTAATAGATATGAAGGATACAACCGTAACACTCTCCTTTCTTTTTTTTATTACTCTGATTTATATAAAGTTTGAATACAGTTTTTTCACAAAAGATCTTTCCCATTTCCTTCATTCTACCCTCCAATCGAATTGTGCAACCCTATGATTATTCTTCCCTTGCTATTTTCACCCTTCCCACTTTGAATCCTCATACTCATTCTGCAGTAATGGTTTTATACAGCATTTGTCCTTATGGGATTTAGTTAGTTTACTCAGCATAATGTTCTCCAATCCCCCCTAAGTTAGGTAGAGGGATTCCTCTACAGTAACAAAGAGAACTCAGAGAAGGAATCCAAGAAAGCAATACCATTTACAATAGCCAACAACAAATTGAGATTTCTGCACAACACAATAAAAGATCTAAAGAAATGGAAAAATGTGCCCTGTTCATGGATAGGAGAACTCAATATTGTGAAAATGACAATCCTTCCAAAAGCAATCTAAATATTCAATACAATCCCAATACAGATACCAAATTCATTTTTCTAAGAGATTTAAAGGGGAATTGTCAAGTTTATTTGCAGAGACAAGAGACTTTGAATAAGCAAAACACTTCTGAGAAACAAAAATGAAGTGGGAGGTCTAGCACTCCCTGACCTCAAAACCTAATATTCTACAGTAGTAACCAAAACAGCATAATAGAATTGAGCACCCAGAAATAGACCCAGCTATCCATGTTCAATTGATATTCGACAAGGAAATAAAACCTATCATACGGGGAAATGACAACCTCTTCAACAAATGGTGCTGGCAAAACTGGACTGCTACCTGCATACCTGCAGAAAGCTGAAACAGGATCCACATCTCACACCATATGCACACTCCTTTCTTAATTTTAAACCATTGTCATCAACAATCTTGCATTACGCACATGACACAAGCCTATTTGCTGAAACTGAGAAAGCTTGCGGCAGAAGGTCAAGAACTGCAGCCTTCAATATGGACTGAAGCTCAACATCATGAAAGCAAAGATTCTCATCACTGGGCCAATTGACAGCATCACGATAGATGGTGCAGAAATTGAGAGTGTTAACGTCTTTAGTTTGCTTGGCTCTACAATCAACACACTTGGTACCAGTAGCCAGGAAATTAAGTAGAACTGCATTGTGAAAGTCTGCTTCAGAGACCTCTGAAGTCTTTGCAATTCCATGCTATGCATCAGAAAGCTGGACAATGACTAGGGATAATAGAAGGAGAATTGATGTATTTGAGCTGTGGTACTGGTGAAGAGTATTAACAATGGACAGCTAGGAAAACAAACAGGTTTGTCCTAGAAAAGGTGAGGCCAGGCTACTCCTTGGAGGCAAGAATTCTAATGCTTCATCTGACATACTTTGGACATGTTGCAAGGAGGGACCAGTCTTTGGAGAGGGACATCATGCTTGGGAGGGTAGAGGGACAGCGCAGGAGGGGAAGACCCTCTATGAAGTGGATTGATTTAGTGACGAGGGTAACTGAGATAGGTGTGTCAGAGACAGTAAGATTGGCACAGGATAGAACAGCGTTTAGGGTACATAGGGTCGCTATGTGTCTCAAGTGACTCGAAGGCACATAACAACAATAACAGTTCTCCCTTGCTCTGTTCACACAGCAGCCTCTTAGTCTAGGTAAAGGTTTCAGAGAAGCACAATTAAGTGCCCAGAGATTTCCATTCTCCTCAATGTTAGCCATAATTTGTCAGTCAAATGCCTCTGTGTAGTCAATAAAGCACAAACAGACATTCTTCTGGTATTCTTTACTGTCAGCTAGGATCCTTCGGACATCAGCAGTTATATCCTTGGTTTAACGCCCTCTTCTAAATCCTGTTGAACTTCTGGAAGTTCCCTAACTATGTAGTCTGCTAGCCAATTTTTAATGCTCTTCAGCAGTAGCTGACTTGCATGTGATATTAATGATATTGTTCCTTTAATTTCCACATTCTGTTTGAGCACCTTTTTTTTTGTGGGCGTGAGAACAAATATGAATCTCTTCCAATCAGCTGGCCAAGCAGTTGTCCTCCAAACTTCCTCGCATAGACTGGTTAAGTGCATCCAGGGCTGCATCTGTTAGGTGAAACACGTCAATCATTATCCATTAATTCCTTGAGCCTTATTTTGTTGTTTTGTTGTTGTTGTTGTTAATGCCTTCAGTGTAGCTTGAACTTCTTCCTTCATTACTAATGGCTCTTGTTCATATGGTACTTCACTGTCAGTCAATTCTTTTTGCTGTAGTGCCTAGATGTATTCTCTCCAGATTGTTTTGAAGATGATTATTAAATTCCGTTAACTAAAACATTAAAGATTTTAGTCCACCCACAAGAGCCTCAGAAGAATGAAGAAGTGAAGAAGTGGTCTACTTCAGAGAAATTCACTCATAAAAGTGAATTCATTTCTACTCTGACAGGTTAGTCAAATCAACCCCATAGTAAGTGGTTATCTGAGTTCTTTACTATGTACCACATCCTGTGCAGGTACTGAGTATGTTGTTGTTATATGCCATTGAGCCATCTACAATACTCATAGCAACCCTATGTACAAGAGCTCTGAACTCTGCCCTATCCTGAGCCAACCTCTCTGACTCTGACGCACCTAATTCCATCACCCCAGATATCATTTCAATCCACCTCATCCAGGGTCTTGCTCTCCTGCACTGTCCCTCCACCCTTCCAAGCATGATGTCCAAGGACTGGTCCCTCCTGGCCACCTGCTCAAAGTGAGATGGAGCTTCAAAATGGAGAGGGTGTGTGTGAAGGAAATGAGAAAGAGCCGGTGTGAAAAATAATGTACCCAAACTTTGTCAATAAACCAGTATTTAAAAAAATAAAAAATCCTTACTTCCAAGGAGAAACTTGGTTTCACCCTCTCCAAAACAGTCTTATTTGTTTTTATGACTGTCCATGGTATAATCAATACTCCTCCAGTAGCACAGCTCAAAGGCATCAATTCTTCTTCTATCATCCTTAGTCATTGTCCAGCTCTCTGATGCATAGCAAGTAATTATGAACACCATGGCCTGGATCAGGCACACCTTAGTCTCTAGACTAACATAATTGCTCTCAGGACCTCTGGAGAGGTCTCTGACAGCAGACTTCCCCAATGCAATTCATCTTTTGATTTCCTGACTGCTGGCACCAAGTACTGAGTATAGTGTATGGTAGTTAAGCCTCAAAATAATCCTAACAAATAAGTATCACTATTTCCACTGTACCACAGAAATCGAGGATCATGCAGACAGTAACTTTTATAAATTAATAAACTGTACTTGCTCCCACCCATGAGGGAAATAAAAACACCTGATATTGTCAACAAATTTATCTTGCTTGAATCTACAATCAGCACTCTGGAGATGTATTGCATTTGCAAAGCCTACAGTCAGAGACCTCTCCAAATTATTGAGGAGTAATGGTGTCAGTTTGAGGACCAAGGTACACCTGAGTCAGGCCATCATCTTTTCAATCATTTGCCATGCATCTGAGAGCTGGACCAGGAATAAGGATAGCAAAAAAAGAATTGATGTCTTTGAGATATGATGTTGGAGAAGAGTAGAGAATATCTCATGTACTGCCAAAAGAAAAGATAGCTATATCTTGGGGAGAATGCAGCTACAATGCTCTTTGGAGGCAAAAATAACAAAGTTTCATGTCATATATGTTGTGTGTGCTTCTGGGAGGGGTTATTCTTAGTAGAGGGAAATAATCCTTGGATACATGGAGAAAAAAGGGAAGACTCTCAACCAAATGGACTGACACAATGACTGTGGCTATATGTTTACCTAAGTCTGAGATTGTGTGGACGACACAGCATAGGAAAGGGTTCTGATCTGTTGTTTATAGGAGCACCTAATTTGACGGCACTTAAGAACAACAATTCTCATCTAAATGGGAGGAGAGTTACAAAGTAGGGGGAGGCAGTTCAAAGGAAGTTAGTGTAAAAGAGGGAGAAGAGGCTTCAGTTCTCCTCCTTGGCAGTGATGGATGGTATCAACAGTACCTGAAGCATGATTTCCAATACAATCCTCATTCCCCAGAGCTACTCTTGAAGTGCAAGTCTCTCCCCACAGAGTGGCTGCTTGTACTGCTTTAACCTGATCAAAGAAATATTTGAAAAATGAAACTGAACAGGTAAAGTGAAAGAATACTAACTATGCGCAAGGTTGTCAACCAGAGTCTCTAGTAACTCACGGCAGACCACTGCATGGTCCGTTCACCTTTCAGGTTTCACTATGGGCCAGGCCAGTGTTTATTTCTTCCTCTTTAAAAATTTTCAAGATATTTCAAGCATGCTAAAGACATTATATGTGGTGGTTGATGTGTACCATCAACTCAGAACCAATTCACTGCTGACCCTCTAGCACGTTTTCAGAGGCAATAAATCACATGGGAGGAGAATTCCCAGCTTTTTCTCAAGAAGCATTTGGTGGATTCTGACCACTTGCCTTTGTGTTGGCAACATAATTTTTTTCCTTGCTCTTTTTTATTATTATTAAATTTTATTAATTTTAATGAACATTTACAGAGATTTTGGGTTTTCATTCATTCATTGTTGCACTATTTCCTCAACCCTCCTCCCCAGTTTGTTCTTCCCTTTTTTTACCCCCCTTGAAAGTCTGTTTTAATTGTCCAATTGCCACAGTACTTGTCAAAGCCAGTTCTGATTAATCTCCTTTGTCAGTGTGTCCTTTGCCATTCCCTATCACTCCTCCCTGAGAGAGACTTCACCCTGATTCATAAGGAAAAGGGGATGGTGTATTCAACATAATTTTTTAACCACTAGGCCACCAGAGCTTTTTCAGAGAATTAATTTTTACCATTTGGGCATACTGACTTCTACTTCTAAACTTTATTAAAATTAGGTCTCTCTTTTCAAGACTATAAAAAATTCCTATCCCTCCTTGTCACCACCTCTCCTTTAAGGATATAACTAACATGTCCATACCAGATTAAGTTAGCCCCTATATGATAAATGTTGGAACAGACAAAATCAATGTCAACTCTGCAAACTGTTTTGTTATGTACCATCTAGTTGAGCTGACACACAACTTGCCCTCCAGAGGCTTTTCAAATGTAGTTAATTGCATGGGAGAAAAGTGTCCATATTTCTCTTCCTGGCAGCTGGTAGATTCAAACCTCCTGCCTTCAGAAAGACAGTGCAATGCTTCACGAGTAAGCCTCAGCAAAGCATGACAAAAGCCCTACATTCTATCTTCACGGGAGACAAAAGATAGAAACAGAACTAAGAATAAATGAACGGCCAGATGAAAAAAAGTCATCAAGTCAGTTCCATCTCCTGACAATCCTGTGTGTCAAGAGTAGAAATGTGCTTTGTAGAATTTTCTGCGGTTAGGTTTTCAGAAGTAGATAGCCAGACCTTTCTTTCAAAGTGTTTCTGAGAACACTCAAGCTCCACGTGCCTCTCCCCACCAAATCTGAAAACTATAAAGGCTTTGGGCCTCCCTGGAGTGGCTAAGATGTGGAGGCAGCTAGGGCTTTTACCTGCCCACTGACTTTAGACCAGTTGAATAAAAGTACACATCTTAAGGGGGCGGGGGGGCGAGGGGGGTAGGCCCAATCTTAAGGAATTCTGGTTGTCATTGTTGTGTGCGGTGGAGTCTGAACTGAAACAAAGTTGATCCTCTGGAGGGTTTTCAGAGGCAGTAAACAGCTTGGGAGGCAACTGCCTATCTTTCCCCTGTAGAGTGCCTGGTGGATTCGAGCTGTGGGCATCTGGGATTACAGTGCAGCTTGTTTTCATTAGGTCAACATAGCTCCCTGGGACTCTGGGTGGTTGTTGCTGTTGTTACTATTGTTGTGTACCCCTGAGTCAGTGCTGACCCATAGCTGACCATCCAGCAGATTTTCTATGGCAGTTAACTAACTGCACAGGAAAAGACTGCTCATCCTTCTCCTGACCACCCAGTGTTTTCCAACCACGTGCCTTCAGGATTGCAGTGCAGCTTCTTACCACTAAGCCACCAGAACTCCCTATGAGAATCCTGGCAGATGGACAAAGTCATAGAATATGAGTTCACTGTCTCATCTATAGAAGCCTCTTTAATCATAAGCCAGAAGATGCATTCCTTGTTCCCGTTCTATTTAAGTTTTTGCATACGACACAGACAAAGGCTAAGAAATATGTGAATTAAATTTCTCAGCACATTTCCTTCTGCCTTGTGTCCTGGTGCATATTTTCAGTTTTCTTTCCTATTGCATTGTAAGATTCCTAAGTGTACCTTTCTAGAACCCAGGCCAAGTGCCTTACAGTAGCTGGGAGCTCACTAGATGTTTGTGGAATGAAAATATATCTTCTTCGGAAAGGCAGCAGAACTGGGAACATTCAGCCTTGACATGAGGATGTCAGGGAGAAATGACAGCTGCCTTCACATATTTGAAGGATGATGAGATTTAAGCTGGGTGGCTCTAGAGGGAAACATTAGAACAACTG
>NW_006399792.1:17482065-17483430 GCF_000299155.1 Elephantulus edwardii
TGGGATTACAGTGCAGCTTGTTTTCATTAGGTCAACATAGCTCCCTGGGACTCTGGGTGGTTGTTGCTGTTGTTACTATTGTTGTGTACCCCTGAGTCAGTGCTGACCCATAGCTGACCATCCAGCAGATTTTCTATGGCAGTTAACTAACTGCACAGGAAAAGACTGCTCATCCTTCTCCTGACCACCCAGTGTTTTCCAACCACGTGCCTTCAGGATTGCAGTGCAGCTTCTTACCACTAAGCCACCAGAACTCCCTATGAGAATCCTGGCAGATGGACAAAGTCATAGAATATGAGTTCACTGTCTCATCTATAGAAGCCTCTTTAATCATAAGCCAGAAGATGCATTCCTTGTTCCCGTTCTATTTAAGTTTTTGCATACGACACAGACAAAGGCTAAGAAATATGTGAATTAAATTTCTCAGCACATTTCCTTCTGCCTTGTGTCCTGGTGCATATTTTCAGTTTTCTTTCCTATTGCATTGTAAGATTCCTAAGTGTACCTTTCTAGAACCCAGGCCAAGTGCCTTACAGTAGCTGGGAGCTCACTAGATGTTTGTGGAATGAAAATATATCTTCTTCGGAAAGGCAGCAGAACTGGGAACATTCAGCCTTGACATGAGGATGTCAGGGAGAAATGACAGCTGCCTTCACATATTTGAAGGATGATGAGATTTAAGCTGGGTGGCTCTAGAGGGAAACATTAGAACAACTGATGAAAGAAACAGTGAGTTGATTGCAGCTCAGTGTGAGGAAGCTCTTTCGAACAATTACATCTGAACACCCACTGATGATTACTGAGAATTCTTCAAAAGGGATTCCCCCACAACATGGAAAAATGAATTAGATGCTTCTTTCCAAGATTCCATAGCATTCCAGTTTCCTACTTTTGAGTACCTTTTACAAATCATCACTTTCGTGTAAGTTAATACATGGAATGATAATACCTCATTTCTTATAATATGAAGATACAAGCAAAGGAAAAATTACTTCCTTTCTGAACCTGGGTACAAATGAACCACAACTGTTATGTTGAACTTGAATTTAACATAAGCATTGGCAGTATCAGGATGGTTGTTGAAGAGATTGAGATTGTTAACCTCTTTGGTCTGCTTGGCTCCATGGTCAACATTCTTGGCAATAGTAGCCAGGAAATTAAAAAACTTATTGTGATCGGAAAGTCTGCTCTTAGGGACCTCTCCGGGGTACTGAAGAGCAATGGTGTCACTCTGGAGACTAAGGTGCGCCTGATACAGACTATGGTCTTTGCAATTACTTGTTATGCATCAGAGAGTTGGACAGTGACTAGGGAGGATAGGAAGAGAATTGATGCCTTTGAGCTGTGGTGCTGGAGAAGAATATT
>NW_006399792.1:17491177-17504518 GCF_000299155.1 Elephantulus edwardii
CTAGAGACTAAGGTGCACCTGATCCAGGTCATAGTCTTTGCAATTGCTTGCTATGCATCAGAGACCTGGACAATGAGTAGGGATGACAGAAAGAGAAAAGATGCCTTTGAGCAGTGGTGCTGGAGAAGAGTATTGAATATACCATGGACTGTCAGGAGAACAAACAGGTTCATCCTAGACAGGATGCTGCTCGGAGGCAAGAATTCTGAGGGTTCATCTGACATACTTTGGGCATGTTGTAAGGAAGGACCAGTTCTTGGAGAAGGGCATCATGCTTGGAAGGGTGGAGGGAGGGAGAGAGAAAAAGAGGAAGACCATTGATAAGATGGATTAATTGAGTAACTGGAGTAATGAGGGTAGGTATGTCAGAGACAGTAAAGTTGACACAGGATAGAGTAGGTTTCAAGGCTATTGTACATACGGTCTCTATGAGTCACAAGTGACACGACAGAACAGAACAACAACTCATCTCATGTGAGCCACGTGGCCTTGGGAGATTTTCCTTACACTCTCCAGCCTCTGAATTTTTATCTAGTAACAGAAATTGGCATGTCTACCTATATAAAAGATTATATATACTGCATAGAAGATTCACTCACGTAGAATGGCACATAGTGAAAACACAATGCATGCCAGGTATTGTTGTTGTTGATTGCCTTCAGGTTGAGCACGATTCATAGAGGCCCTATGAACAAAAGGCTTAAAGCCCCTCTACAACTGTCAACATTTATCAAAGTTCGTATGCTTTCCGGAGGCATGTTATTTAGGAAGTGGATGCCACTTCTACTTACAGACAATATTACTGACTTATTTGTCCCCTAGAGGTTTGAAGTGCTTTAATTTGTGGAAATGTAGTACTTAAGTAGTACATTTCTCTGAGAACATGAAAGAGAGACAAGAGGATGGTGTGACACCAAGGAGAGCCACCATTGCTCTGTTGGCATCCTACTGTGGTAGCTTGTGGCCATGATGAAGGAAGCTACATCACTAGCACTTCAAAGATCAGCAGGATCACCCCTGGTGGGCAGGTTTCAGTGAAGCTTCCTGTCTAAGACAGACTTAAAATACTGGCAATCTATATACAAAATCTAGCCCAGTGGATGGGGAGTTGTACTGTCAATCTAAACGCACAAGGTTCAAATATCCCAGCTGCTCCATGGCAAAAGGACGGACAATCTCCTATCAGGTGATTTATAGCTGGAGGGTAGGTTCCAACTCAGCGGTATACAGCAACAACAAAATCAACAGTGAAAATCACTATTTTTCTTTTTTTTTAGAACAGATAACTTCTTACATTTTATTAAGATATCTATCTAATTACCTTAGTAATATCTAATATTCAGAGTTTAGAAGACTGAGAAAATTTGAACAAAAGTGTAATGTAGTATCATTACTTATACACAATGTTGGTTTTGCGATCTCACAGACTAAAATAAAATATAAATACATAACTACATATATATGAGAACATTTAGTAAAACAAGCATTGCCAAGCAAAATGACTAAATAATAAAATATTTAGGGAATATGCTGTTGTTATTGTTGTCATATACCATAAAGTCACCTGCAGCTCATAGCAGGCCGATGTACAATAGCCCTGAACCTTGCCACTTCCTGAGACAGTTTCACTGACTCCAACACACCTGTGCCCACTGCCCCAGTTACCATGTCGATTTATCTCATCTGGGATCTTCTTTTTCTGTGCTGCTACTCTACCCTTGCAAGCATGATGTCTTTCTCCTAGGATTAGTCCCTCCTGGCCATGCATATGAGATGGAGTTTCAAAATCTTAGCCTCCAAGGAGAAACTTGGTTTTACCCTCTGAAAGACAGACCTACTTGTTCTCCTAGTGCTCTGTGGTATATCTGTTACTCTTCCCCTGAACTACCATTCAAAGGAATTGATTCATCTTCTGTCATTCTTAGTCATTGTTCAGCTCTCTGATGTATAACAAGTAATTGCTAGGACTATGGCCTGGATCAGTCACATGGGTGCTCTTCTTATTTTTTTAAAATTAATTTTAATGAACCACTATTTTTCTATAGACTATTATCCAACAAAGTGCTGGAAGATGAGGCCTTAGGCTGGAAGTCATTCAAAATCAAACATATTAGCAATCATGGGATAGCACAGGACTGGACAGTGAATGTTTATTATAATTGGAGTTGACTCGATATAACTAACAACAAAGTCAACACCAAAGAGGAAAGAACCTTGAAAAGCAGTATCTAAGGGTTAAAAATATGAGGAGAAATGTATGTATAGCACCTCACCCAGCAGAAGGCACACAAAACCAGTTGCCATTGAGTTGATCTGGATTCACAGTTACCTCCTGTGTTTCAGCACAGAACAGCTCCATAGGATTTTCCTGAATGTAATCTCTATGAGAGTCGACTGCCAGGCTGTCTTCTGCACTGCTTCTCTGAGTAGGTCCAAATTGTTGTTGTTGTTATTGTTATGTGCCATCAAGTCACCTGTGACTCTTAGAGACCCTAAGTACAACAGCTCTCAACCCTACTCTATCTAAGCTTTTTATTTGTAGTGGGGAAGAAAACACATAAAGGACCCAGGAGAAGGGCAGGCCAAAAACGAAAGGCTTAATAAATGGTATCCGGGAGTATTCATACTATAATAGCCCAGGAAGACATCCTTCTCTCCTCTTCCCACAGGGGGGAAAAAATGCCACTCAGGAAATGGGATCAAGGGGCAGACCTTACTAGGCAAAGTCAAAATAGGACCAATAGAGAAAAGCTGCCTGCGTTTGCAGGAACTACTAACGGCTGATTTCACTTACTTCATCTTCCTGGCTAGAATCAAGCCTGCTGAGATCCAATAATGAAAATCTTCACAGCACATTACTGAATACAGTAATGCTTTTCTGCCTCAATAATACCGCAGTCTGTGCATGAATGTAATGCATTATTTGGATGCTGCTAGGAGAAAATTCAGTGATTTACATTTAGGGTTCATGTTTAGTTTCCAGATGAAAAACATCCATCCCCAAAATAATTCCTACTCAGGTATTCCCACTTCAAGCTCAAGGTTCAGCCTGTATTCTCTTGTCTGAGACTTCTGACCTAATTCAGCTTTCCATCTTACTGGATTTTAAAAGAGCCTGGTTAAAGATTTATAATCCTGTCATTTTATCCCCAAGACAAATTATATTCCAGGCAACTTTAATGCATGAAGACGGCTAGTACTAGTCAGCCTAGCACATGGCTTATTTTAGTTGTTAGACAACTGGTAGGCTCAGCATTTTGAAGCAGCTGAGTGAATATACCTCTTCTGTCTTTCCCCTTCTTCTTCTGCATTGGTTATATCTAAGACAGAGAAACACTCTCTATTACAAGAAAACCAGGTCTTGTGGGTGGGCTGGGGCAAGTATGTTGTGCGTATGCTACCATCATTGGCAAGAAGGGCTGCTATCCATCAAACCATTTCCTCCTCATTATCTTCTGTTAATGCACATAATCCCCTCACATGGCCAAACAACATTCATGCCTTTGTTAAGCAGACT
Source organism: Elephantulus edwardii (assembly GCF_000299155.1). Classification (NCBI taxonomy): domain Eukaryota; kingdom Metazoa; phylum Chordata; class Mammalia; order Macroscelidea; family Macroscelididae; genus Elephantulus; species Elephantulus edwardii. Next base: position 17,494,695 of record NW_006399792.1, read on the forward strand.
CCATAATTATACCAAATATGGAAATGATGCATTGACGTAAGTCTGTTTGCCCAGCCTAAATTAACAATAAGGTACTTTATGTGACCTAAGTGGACCATGATTTCTTGTAGTTGAGAACATGAGCCAACACATTTCCAAGTAGAAGCAGTGATCGCTGCAAAATTCAATTTACAGAGAGTTCCTGGGGAGCAAGAGGCTCATTCAGAGAGGCTAAGCATTGGAGACGGGTCCTAAAAATAAAAGAAGCTGCTATTCTGATCGCACAGATGTGGTTGTGTATTCATCTGAAACACAGGAGAGGGAGCAGGACACTTTTATTCCCAACTCTACCACAAAGGAACAAGGTAATGGGGAGTGAGTCACGGAGCGCCGAGCATCTCCATCTGTATTAGGAAGCTGAATATAAACAGTACCCGACGACAAGCATTATTAAGAATTATTAAGCACACTGGCAATAACGGTACAATGTAAATAGAAATGTTTTTATTACTTCAGCCAGCCTGTCAATTTTATCTATGCCGGTTCTCAAAAAAATACTTTAAATGAGGAAATCTTTCTCTAAAAGTTCTCAACAAGAAATTGGAATGTTTTGGGAAAACCTAAATGCTCACCAAGGTGTAGTCTGTAGGGAGATGCTCTAATAACAAAGGCCTAGTCTCTCTGGCAGACAGAACCACCATAAGCTCCCAGGGAGAAACACAAGCAATCTCCCCTCGTGCATCTTACTGCCTTGGAAACCCACTGGAGGGTGAGCCTTGAGTCAGTTCTGACACAACAGCAATGAGAGTGTAAGAGAGAGCGAGAGCGGGTGACAAGCCTAACTGATGGTAGTTCAAACCCACCCAATGATGCCGCAGATAAAATGGCAATCGGTAGATGTCTGGCAATCCATTTCTGTAAAGATTCAAGTTCATCACTGTCTCCATTTCTGTAAAGATTCAAGTTCATCACTGTCTCCATTTCTGTAAAGATTCAAGTTCATCACTGTCTCTTGGGATGTACAGCAACTCTATAAGACAAAGTAGAAGTGCCCTAGAGAGCTTTCAACTATACTCCATAAAAACAGACTATATTACATCTTTCTCCTGTGGAGCAGAACTGCCAAAAACCCAAATATGCCTTGGCAAAAATGCAGCCAGGGTGCCTCTTGGAGGCAAGAATGGTGAAACTTTGTCTCAAATACCTGAGAAGTGTTGTTAGGAGGGTTAGCACTTGGAAAAGAACATCATGTTAGGAAAGGTGGGGAGTCAGTGAAGGAGACTGTCCCACAGGACAGACTGACACTGACTCTAATGATGGGTTCTAGTATGTCAGAGATGGTCAGGATTGCACAGGCTATGCAAGGTTCATGTGCAAAACACTGTCAGTGCCCAGGGCACTCTCTCTGCTCCTCTTGGCAACTGGCAGGTCGGTATGATCCCCTGAGGGCCGATCCCCAAGCTGTGGATGGTGACTTCAATCCACCTTATCCTGTACAAGCTTGTCAAAAAGTTACCACGAGTATTGACCTGAGAAGTGCTCAAGAAATCCAGCCCAAACTTAGCGTAGTGAGAGTGAGGCTTTATTAAATGATTTTGCAACATCAGGCGCCAAAGACGAGGCAAAGCAGTGGTCTGGAACACCTTCCACAGTCGACTAAGGGGTTTTTTTCCTTCTAGTTTGCCAGCCCCTCCCCCGATTCCTCATTAACCGAGTATTATAGGGTATACATTCTTTCCCACACATCTCCTAAGTCTTATCTACTTTTTAACAACCCCCTTTACCTCCTTTCACTACTTTCTCTGTTTGTGTACACATTCCAGGGGCTCCGAGGTCTATAATATCAGTAACCAATTTCTGTTTCTTTTGGATTAGCTCATTGCCCCAGTTTTTATTAAGTAACTTATTATGTCAGCTTTTGTTCTCCCTACTATTTAGATTCTGAAGCTTTGTCTGACATTTTGGGCATGTTGCAAGGAGGGACTGGTCCTTGGAAAGGGACATCATGTTTGGCAGATTGGAGGGGAAGCGAAGGAGAGGAAGACCTTTGGTGAGATGGATCGATTCTGTGACTGGAGGGGTGGGAATAAGTGCGTTTGAGATGGCTAGGTTGGCACAGGATAGAACAGCATTTAGAGCTCTTGTACACAGAGTCGCAAGTGACTCAATGGCACATAACAACAACAACAACTCTTTAGATGACCTCTGGTGGTCTCGTGGTAAGAACCTGGGCTGCAATCTCATAAGGTGCATGGTTGGAATCTACCAGTGGCTCCGTGGGAGAAGGACAGGCAAGCTCCTGTGCAATTTACTGCCTCTGAAAACCTGCTAGAGGGTCAACGAGGAGTCGGTTCTGGCTCAACAGCACACAGGAAACCAAACTCTGAAGATGGATCAGTCTAAAGTATACTTCTTGCAATTAAGATCTATAATTCACAGTGTACTATGAGTAGTAGTCAATTCAAGGGCACTTAACAATACCTATAGAGTAGCTGGTGGACTCAAATTATCAATGTTTCAGTTAGCTAACAAAGCACTTAACTTCCTCTTCAGCAGAAGAAAATATTACAGGGCAGTTCTACAGCGTCACATGGTTTTGCCATGAATCAGAATCTATTTAAGGGTAATGGGTTTTTGGAAACTCAAACTAAAAAGACTGATTAGAGTTACAGAACATAAAACAATGCACACCTACATGTATTTTTTACCCAAGATTTTGACCAATTTGCTAAATTAATATTGCACAAGGAGAGTTTCTTTTTAAGTATCATTGATTAAATATTGTTGTCTATTGGGTGAGACCACCAACACAGACAAAAGCATTATTGTATCCTCAGGTCATCTCCAGATTCAATCCAAATTAATGGTACTCTGAGGGAAAGTACAGATTTAAAACATAAAGGGCTCCAAACAGCTTTTCAAAAGAAGAATTCACTAAAGACTCTCAGTAGACTAATGTTCTTCAGGCTAATAAAATAAATGGAAACAGGAGGTTTAAAAATTAGGTTAGCTTAGTATTATCTTAACAATAACGTTAGAAAATTAAACTGATTGAAAGAAAATTAAATTTACCTCTTTACTTAAAAACAAAATCTTATTTAAAAAAAATTGGTTGTTCAATCATACAATCTGTCTTCTTCAGTTCCTGGCACTAAAATAGATTTTTAATAATTATTCTGTTCTCAAAACTCAATTTATCTATTAAAATTAAACACTTCCTAAAAACAAGTTCCCAAGACTTTCTCCCTGCCCCCTTACTTTCCTACTAATAGGTTAAAGCTAAGTCAGAAGAAGAATGTTTACAATAAATTAACCAGAAATCATAAAGGTTATGCTGTTTCACTGAATCATAATTTTGGGTTAAACAAGAATCCTTTTTCTGTGAGGTCTTACAGAAAATGTCTCCAAATACATTTGCATATTTTTTTCCTATACTCTAATGGCCTAGTAGGAAGCTCTGGTGGCCTAGTGGTAAGAAGCTGTGCTGTAATCCCAAAGCCACGCAGTTCAAATCTACCAGCTGCTCAATGGAAGAAGGACTAGCAATCTCCTTCCATATAATTTACTGCCTCTGAAAACCCATGGGAGGGATAGATAAGGGCCTGTTCCAACTTAAGGGCACACAACAACAATAGCAGTGGCCTAGTAGGTAAGGTATTGTCAACTTAAAGGACGGTGGTTTGAATCCACCAGTTACTCTACTGATGAAAAACAGGCCATCTCCTCCCCTGAGATTTATGGCCTCTGGAAATGCACTAGATGGTCAGTTATGAGTTGTTTCTGACTCAAAGCCATGAGTGAGTGAATGATATTGGTAAATAATTCATGTTAAGTGTAACTTAACTCTTGCTGGAGGGTTCTATCCATTAAACTAAAACAAATAACTACAAGTTAGATATTTATTCTGTAAACTAAGCCAGAATATGAAAACTGTAAATAAAAAAAGCAAGGAATGTGCAGTCGGGAAAGAATCCACCAATCACTGAGAGGAGGAAAGTACAGGGAGGCCCAATCAAAACCCAAAACAGCTGCCACTGAGTCAATTCCAATTCTCAGAATTGTGTATCTGATCAAAACTGCTCTCCACTGGATTTTTAATAGATTTACTTTATCACAAACAGATCACTAGGCCTTTCTTCCAAAGCACCTTTGAATGGATTCAAACCACCAATCTTTCTACTAGTAGCCAAAAACCCGTTTTTGCCCAGAGGCTCCACAGAAAGAACAGAGAAGCATAAAACACAAAGGGAGAATGAGTGAGTAGAGACAGAGAAAAAGGGAAATGACACAAAAGCTAAGTGAGGGTCTCATAAAGCTATTCTAGAAAGGGGAACATTTGAGCCTTGAATGGTGAGTAAAGGTGGTAAAAGCTTATTCTTAAAGGTGTAGGGAATGACAAGAGAAAAGGAATGGACACTGGAAAGCACAGAATGTTTCCCTGGGTAAATTGACTACATTCTTAATTCCTTCTTTATGGTACTGTGACAAAATTACTATAAGCAAATAACTTTAAAAAATAGAAGTTCATTTTCTCGGAAGTCTAGAATCTAAAAGTCCAAATCAGGGTTTCACTGTGTGGAATCTTTCCTTGCAGATATGTACACTTAACTCTCCCACCTCCTATCCCCCACTCCCAACATTTCTCTGCCAAAGCGTACCTGGCTCTGTGTCAAATCTGCTTGATCTCTCTACAATTCCTAAGAGACTTTAGAAAGTCATTTATTTCTATTTTAGAAACCACCACCCTACTTGAGAATGAAGAGAAAATTATATTTTAAAAAAAGATTGCACCTACTGTTACAAACACATAAAACATACTGTCTGTCACAGAGTCCTTCCTGACTGATGATGACCCCAAATTATGGAGTAAAACTGCACCATGAGAGATTCTTGGCTGGATTCTTAACTATAAGACCATAGAGTCACCAAAACCCCATGAAGCAGTTCCACTCCATAAGACAGGAAATCATCACCACTCAGAATTTACTCTAAAGCAATGGGTTTGGTTTTCAGAATCTTTACAGAAGTTGATCCACTAGGACTTCCTTCTGTGATACCACTGGTTTATTCGAATCATCCACCTTCAGGTTAGTAGATGATCATCAACCATTTGCACATCCAGGAACTATGCAGGTATAAGGGTTAAGTCTCAACACATATTTAATCCATACTAAGGTATTAAATAAAACTAGAGATTGGCTAGGAATACATTAGGAAATCAAGAAGGTTGAAGTCAATGATCTCTTATTCAATTGGTAGGAAACAGGGATCCAGAGAGGTTTATGAGAATGGAAGGAGCAAGATCAAAGTCAACCCTGGGGTAAACTATGTAGGATGTTGTGATATTCTGGAGAAGTCAGGCACCTGGCAGCAGCTAGGAAGGAGATGTCTCACATATGTATGCTTATTCCTACCCCCCACACCCCAAGCTAAGAGATGACACTAATGTCCTGAACAAAACTGTCTAATCACACTGGTGGCCTTGGGCATACACAAGGTAATACAAGATATTGCAAAGGGAATCTTTGGAGAATTTGACAAGTAATTGAATGTAGTAAAAGGGGAGGGGTAAAGAATAACTTCAATCCGAAATGATTTGTTACATTAAAAAAAATGAGCTGCAGAAATACTAGCCTAGTGTGTGCTATGCAAGAAAGAGAAAATCAATAAATACCTTATATTTTACAAAAGTGACACAGTTTGTGCTCAACTACTAGCCCAAGGGTTGGCAGTTCGAACCCACCTTGGAACAGTGTGGTAGAAAAGCTGGGTGAACTACTTGCATTAAGATTTCAGTCAAGAGACTTGTATACCAATGTTCACTGCAGTGTTATCCACGTCAGATAAAATACAGAACAACTTTAACACTCAACAACAGGTGAATGGATAAACAAAAGATGGTGCACAGATACAATGGAACAATACTCAGCTGGTAGGGAAAATGAAATCTTGATACACAACACAATGCAGAATAAGCTTGAAGGCATTTTATTGAAGTGGCATAAGTAAATTACAAAAAGACAGATATTATATGACTTCACACAGAAGGAAAGAGAAACATGCAGAGAGCAAAATTTATTACCAGAGATGGGAGGGAGGAAGAAAAAAGGGACTGTTGCAAATGAGTACCCCAAGTTCCCAACTTTAGAGATATTCTAGTTACAACTCACATTTATGACCATCTTGGTTTTGTTTTATTTTGGGGGGGGTTTTGCATCTTAATATTACAATATGTACAATGTTGTAGAATGCAATTTGTTGATGCTATCATTTTTAGTTGCTCACTTGTATATAGTCAATGTTATGATTTGTAAAGATACTGACAATAAAATACAGTAATAATGAAAACAAAAGTAAAATTAAGTGTTCGATTTATGTCAGAATCAGCTTGTTCACAGACTCTTTGGAGCAGAATCTTATCCTAAGTTAAAGACTAGCTGTACCGAGTTTTGGTTTCCAATGATGGAAAAATCATATTGATTAAGGATAAAATTGCATAGCCTACTAGTATACATGTTGTTAATAAGCTGTATACCTGTAAAAAGTTGAAACAGTAAAAGTTTTATGATAGGTTTACTGATAACAAAGGGAGAGAAAAAATATTAACTGCTGAGGCTTTTTATATTTAATCAAAATATTCATAAGATTTGGTTTCTTGATGTGAAAATTTAGGTTCATAGTTTCATGGAACATCCCAATTAATTGGCCCAATAACAGGGTTAGTGTTTCTGTTCTGCCGCTCAATTCTATGCATAGTTTTTAGGATCTTAAAAACATAAAAGCAGTCATCCAAGGTAGAATAATTGGTCTTGCTTCACCTGAAGCTACTGAATAAGAGGAGGAAATAGAAGGTAGACCCTTCATTAAAAACTACCTCCTGGATGAACTAAGTTTCTAGAGAAGAATTCTGATCAAAACTAGGAACATGGTTAACATAATTCAAAATTCTCACAGAATCCAGACTATTTGGATCCACAAAAGCTGAACAAAATCCCTGAAACTACTTAAGCCACAAATAGTCTCTGAAGCCTTTCTTTTTTTCTGAAGCCTTTTTAAACACAAATGGTTTAGCTTCACTTACTCATTCACTCAACACTATCGAGCTGATTCTGACTCAAAGCAACTTTCCATCAAGTTCCCAAAGCTGTAAATCTGAATGGGAGGAAACTTCCTATTTCCTGAGATGCCACTGGTAAATTTGCAAAGATGGAGAGGTCTAGCCTTTGGATCAGCAGCACAACTCATTATAGACTATGCAACCAGAGTGCCACTAGTTAAGCTTGTTGTTGTTAAGTGCCATAGAGTCGTAGATGACACATAGCAACCCTATGAATGAAAGTCTTGAACACAAAACTGTCATATTTTCTCCAAATTCATAAAGTTTTCAGAGGCAAGCTTTTTTTGGAAGTGGATGCCACTCCTGCTTCCAAGCCTGTTTTATTCGGGAGATCCACAAACACCAGGTCCGAGGGCTGGGGCGGGGAGGGGGGGGGCGGGGAAGTCTGCCTTGAGCACCCTATTCTTTAAAAAATATCTTTAAAGTATCAAACTGACAAAAACTCAAGATATTAGATAGGATCTTTAGGCAACAGTGAGTTTATGCTAATAGAGGCAAAAGAATAACTCAAAAAGGAAAAGATAAGTTGTACAACTGAAATAATGTAATGAAAATCACTTTCTTATACACTTAGAAACTGTTGAATTGGCATATGTTTTGCTATGTATATTTTCAACAGCAACAAATTAAATAAATATTAAAAGGGGGAGGGAAAGGTTACATTCCAGAAATCCTATAAATAAATTTATGCTGTGTAGCACAGTATTGATTCACCAAGTAATGGGTTGGTTGGTTTGTTTGTATGTTGTTGTTGCTGATTGCCTTTGAGTTGAGCACGACTCGCAGTGAAGCTATGAACAAAAGGCCTGAAGCCTTTCTATAACTTTTGACATTTATCAAAGTTCATAGAGGTTCTAGAGGAATGTTGTTTAGGAAGTGGGCACATAAAAAATATCAAAAAAGGGATGTAGGAAATATTGATTATGTGACAGTTGAGCCAGTGTGCCGGGGTTCAAACTCTCATTTTACCAATCTGTGTGGCCTTCAGCAAATTTATTTCTCTGGGAGGGGATGGGCAAAAGAACTTGAGGTAAACAGAGCTGATTTAGAATGACAGATACATGGAGCTTGGGGAAGGGGGAAGATCTATTTACCAGCAATAAAGCTCCAGCTAAAGTTAAAGGTCATAGATTTCAAGGAAGTAAATGAAGACAGAAAAATGGTCAGGCAGGTTCAAGCTGAAGCTGAGCAAATAAAGGTATGCACGAAGATCTGTGACTCCCATGGTGGTGGCTACTAGAGTCAAAATGCTGACAAAGAACTTTCATCAAGTGAAAGGGAGGGAGATGACCTGAGAATAAAATTTAAAAGCAGAGCAATTTCAAATGACTAGAGATGGAGATTATAAGAGGAGGCTGTGGTGGGAAAGTGTGGACAGGCTGTCAGGGCACTGATCATTTCAATCTTTTTCTCACCTCTCTATCACTTATTCCTATCACAGCACAATTGATGGAAATGTTAGAGAGGACTAAAGGCATCCTGACCTCTTGGCATTTCCCAAGAGTTAAATCTTCAGTGAAATTCCAGGAAAGAATTTTCTCTTTCCTTTCCTGGTTCATTTATTCAACAAATAATTACTGTGTAAAGCACTATACTGTCTGTGGGGGATGCAAATATTATCCATGACTGCTGCACTTAAGGAGTTTACAAATTACTGGAGAATATATCAAAATAATTAGCAAATTTATAAGAGCTAATTAACAAGACAATCTAACAGGTGATACTACAAAGCAGTATTAAATGAAGTGGCAAATAAATACTACGTACTCGCAGGGGATAAAGATTACTGTTGGCTGCTGTCTTTACACCCAGTAATTTAATAAATATTTATTGATATGTCTATATGTATGTGTGTGTGTGTATATATATATATGCCAAATTCTCTGGATGGTGCAGATGATTAATACTCTTGGACAATAAATAAAAGGTTGGGGGTTTGAGTTCACATAATGGTCTCTCTTTTCAAAGGCAAACTTTTTCACCTAAGATTTTACAGATTTCTGACCAAAAAAAGAAACATGAAATGGGAACGATCTGGTTTGAAAAATAATGTATTAGTACTTTGTAAATAAACCAATATAAAGTTTAAAAAAAGAAACATGGAGAACATAATTTCAAATTCTCATAGAATCCTGACTTTCTGAAACCTATTGCTGAAGATCATTCAAAAATAGCCAGAATAACACACTGACAGGGAAGTGCCAGAGGTCAAGCTGTTTAGAAAAGGTTCTGACAAAGGGGATATGATCCATCTGATGTCAGATGGATTCTGACTGAAAGCAGAGAACACCATAAGAATGTCTATTTGTGCGTTATTGACTATGAAAATGCATTTGGCTGTGTGGATCATACCAAACTCTGGCAAACATTGAGAAAAATAAGAATTCCAAAACAATTGTGTTCATATGCAATTTATACCTAGACCAAGAATCTGTTGTCCAAACAAAACAAGTAAACACTGCAGGGTTTAAAATCTGGAAAGGTGTACATCAGGGTTTAAAATCAGGAAGGGTTGTATCCTTTCTCCATACCTAATCAAAATCTACGCTGAGCAAATAATTCATGAAGCTGTACTCTATGAGGAAGAATGTGGGTTCAAGACTAAAGGAAGACTTCTCAACATCCTGAAGTATACATATGACACAACCCTGCTTGCTGAAAATGAGGAGGACTTGAAATGCTTGCTGCAGATGATCAAAGACTACAGCCTTCAATATGGATTTGATGT
>NW_006399792.1:17505893-17514405 GCF_000299155.1 Elephantulus edwardii
TGACTTGAACTTGAACTTGAAGGCTGCAATCCATGACCTTCTGCAGCAAGCGCTTCAGGTCTTCCTCAGTTTCAGCAAGCAGGGTTGTGTCATCTGCATAACGCAGATTGTTGATGAATGCCACACTTCTCCTCACACAGCCTCCAGGATAATCTGTTCTGCATATAGGTTGAAAAGGTATGGAGATAGGACACATCCCTAGTGTACACCTTTCCCAGTTTTGAACCATGCAGTGTTTCCTTGCTCTGTCTTAAAAAAAAATTCTCATACTTTGGATATGTTGCTAGGAGTATCTACTCCTTGGAAAAGAGCATAATGCTTGTAAAAGTGGCAGGTCAGTAAAAGAGAAGAAGACTTCCAGTGAGAAAAACTGACAATGCCTGAAGGAATGTGATTAAGTATATCAGAAATTATGAGGATAGCACAGGATAGGGCAGAGTTCAGGTCTGCTCTCCACAGGTAGCTATGAGTCATACTTGACTCTATGAGTCATACTTGACTTGATGGCACCTAACAATGGCAACAAAAAAAGACTCTTGAGACAAAAGTGCGGTGATCTACAGTAAAAAAAAAAAAACAACAAACAGTCATTGAGGAAAAAATGGTGATTGCCTGCCCCCCAAAAAAATCTATGGAGTACAGTTCTACTCAGACACACGAGGACACCATGCATTGGCACTGCCTCAGTTTGGTAGCAGTATGACAGGTACTACATGACCCATACAATAGTGGGGGAAGCAGGCATGAACATAGCTCTCAGGAAAAGCAATGGAAAATAAACAAACTTTAAAATATACAAATAAAGCAAGATTCCGGGAAGCTCAGAACATCATTTAAAACACTTTAAAAAACCACATGGTAACAATTTTTCTTGTTCCATTAATTAGTAACAGTATGGGCAAGGAGTTCTGCTGTGGACGCAAAGGCAAGCCGTTCAAATCTACCAGCTGCTCCACAAGAGAAAAGATGGGCAGTCCCCACCCACATGATTAACAGCTTCCAAATACCCACTGGAGGGTCAGCTATAATTCAGTTCCAACTCAGCAGTATTTAACAATAACTGCATATGTAAGACTTCACCAACTACATATATTAAGATTAGGATTCCAAATTACTTTTCCTAAATCAGTATTATCACCTCATCTCCATTTTATGGAAAAATAAGAATAAAATTTAGAGAGGTTAATTAAGTTTCTCAAAGTCACAGCCAATAAGTTGCGGACCCAGAATTAAAAGTTAATTCTAAATAGAGTGAGAAAGATTAGTTGAGTTTGCAGTATTTGTTGTTGTTGTTGTTGTTGTTAGGTGCCGTCAAGTCAAGTTCGACTCATAGCAACAAGAGATATGAACCTTGCCCTATGCTGTGCCCTCTTCATCATCCCTGACACACTCAGGTTCATTGCTACAGTCCCTTTGTCAATTCATCTCATTGCAGGTTGTTCTCTAGTTCACTCACCCTCCATCTTCCCAAGCATAAAGTTCCTTTCAAGGCACAGCCTTCCCTAGCTACATGTATGAGAAACAAAGTTTCACGATCTTTGCCTCAAAGGCACACTCTTGGAGTATTTTCTCCAAGACATATTTGTTTGTCCTTGGGCAGTCCATGGGATAGTCAGTACTCTTCTCGAGCACCACAACTCAAAGGCAACAATTTTTCTTCTGTCATCTTTATTCATTGTCCAGCTCTCTGGAGAATAGAAGGTGATTAAGAAGACCATGGCCTAAATCAGGAGTGCATCAGTCTTCTAAATGACATCATTGCTCTTAAATATTTTGGAGAAGTCCCTGACAATGAACTTGCCTAATACATCTTCTGATTTCCTCAGTGCTGGTACAAAGGCTGTTGAAGCAGACTACACAACTTTGCTTGTGGAAAATGAGAAGGACTTGCTGCAGAAGATCAAGAACTATAGGCTTCAGTATGGATTATATCTCAGTATCAAGAAAACAAAGGTCCTCACAACAGGGTCAGTAGTCAGGATCATCATAGATGGATTAAAATTGTCAATGATTCCATCTTGCTTGGATCAATAATCAACACCCTTGATACCAGTTTGCAGTACAGAAGTCACATAACCAGGTGAAGAAGGCTGTGTTCAAATCGGGAGGAGAGAGAGCGGTAGTGGTATCAAAAGGGTCTTTGATGGTACAATGATTAAGCATCCCATAGCTAACCAAAAGTTGGGTGCTGGTAGCAGTTCTGTGAGAGAAAAGACTGGACACTCTGCTCCCATGAAGATTACAGCCTAAGAAAGCCTGCTTTACAATATGTAAGCTACTTGTAAATTAGAATTAACTCCTACAGTAGCAGGTTATGAATTATTTGTTAAAATAAACCTCTAACAGGAAGATCTGGTACCCGAGTGGATAGGAAAGTGCACCACAAATCCAAAGGCAGGTGGTTCAAAACCACAAGTTTCTTCTCCACAGAAGGAAATTTTCCTCTCGTGAGATTTGTCTCTGAAAATCCACTGACTTGATGACAATGAGTTGAGGGGCTGTGGGGTTTTTTGTAAAATTTTTATTTTATCATGGTTTACTTGCAAAGTTCATATACTTTGTGTTTCACACTATTCATCATTCACAATGTGTTTCATACAATCATTACCATGCATTCTATTTTACAGAATTAATTATCATTGGATTATGCCCAACATTACCCTATTTTTACAGACCTTGTCAGATCTTTCTCATTTCTTTTACCCCTTCCCCCATCTACTAAATTTTGCAACCATGTGATTTCGCCTCTACACATCCTCAACTCTCTGCTCTCATCCCTTCCCCCTTTGGATCCCCATATTTGTTTTACCAGTTTAGCAGGGCAGCAAGCAATAAATGTTGGAGAGAATATGGAGAGATGGGATTATAAAATGGTACAACCACTCTGAAAGGCAGTTTGGCATTCTTCTAAAAGCAAAACACAGAAACTCCTTATGATCCAGCTATTACACTACTAAGAATATACCCCAAGGAAATTAGATCTGAGACACAAATGGAGATTTGTACACTAATGTTCATAGCAGCATTATTCACCATCAAAAGAACATGGAAAAAGTCCAAATGTCCAATCGCAACCAAATGCATTGAGAAACTAGTACATCCATACAATGCGATATTAAGCAGCACTTAGGAGCAATGATTTCAAAAAATAAAACATAACTTGGGAGAAACTTGGAGAGCATTGTGCTTGGTGAACTAACTCTGTCTCAAAAAGACAAACACTGCATAAGACTATTACAGTAAACAAAGAAGGATAACTAGCAAAACATGAATTGAATTTTTGTTTGCTGAGAAAAAGAAAACTTACATTAATTAATACAACAGAATTACTATAGTGCTAAAATAGTGGATAGTCTAAGGTTCAGATCTGTTATTCATAGGGTTTCTGAGTCATACTCAACTTGACACTAACAAAAGCCATAAGACTGTTGAAAATGGTGTCTTTAAGTAGTAAAAGACATGTTGTTGTTGTTGTTGTTGTTATGTGTCCTCGAGTCTCTTGCAACTCATAGCAACCCTATGTACAACAGCCCTAAACCCTGCTCTATCCTGTGCCAATTGTACTGCCTCTGACACACCCATCCCGATTACCCCAGTCACCAAATCAATCCATCTCATAGACGGTCTTCCCCTCTTGCACCGTCCCTCCACCCTCCCAAGCATGATGTACCTCTCCAAGGACTTATCCCCTCCTTACAATCGGTCCAAAGTTTATCAGATGAAGCCCCAGAAACCTTGCCTCCAAGGAGCAGCCTGGTTTAACCCTTTCCAGGATGAATATGTTTCTTTTCTTGGCAGTCCATGGTACCCACAATACTCTTCTCCAGCACCACAGCTCAAAGGCATCAATTCTTCTATCCTTCCTAGTCATTGGCCAATTCTCTGATGCATAACAAGTGAGCGCAAAGATCATGGCCTGTATCAGACACACCTTAGTCTCCAGAGTGACAACATTGCTCTTCAGTACCCTGGAGAGGTCCCTAAGAGCAGACCTTCCCATCGCAATACATTTTTTTATTTCCTAGCTACTGGTGCCAAGAGTGCTGACCATGGAGCCAAGCAGACTAAAGTTGTTAACAATCTCAATCTCTTCACCATCCATCTTAATGCTGCCAATTGGTCCAGCAGTGAGAATCTTTTGTCTTCTTGACATTGAACCTCAATCCATACTGAAGGCTGCAGTCCTTGACCCTCTGCAGCAAGCATTTCAGGTCCTCCTCAGTTTCAGCAAGCAGGGTTGTATCATCTACATAACGCAGATTGTTAAGAGATCTTCCACCAATCCTGACACCACACTTCTCCTCATAGAGCCCAGCCTCTCTGATGATCTGTTCTGCATATAGGTTGAAAAGGTATGGACACAGGACACATCCCTGGTGCACGCTCTTCCCAACTTTGAACCATGCAGTGTTTCCTTGCTCTGTTCTAACGACTGCCTCTTGGTCCAAGTATAGGTTTCGCATTAGAACGATCAAGTGTTCTGGGATTCCCATTCTTCTCAGAGTCAGCCATAGTTTGTTATGATCCACACAGTCAAACACCTTTGCATAATCAATGAAACACAGATATACATTCTTCTGGTATTCCTTGCTTTCAGCTAAGATCCATCTAACATCAGCTACAATATCCCTAGTACCACAACCCCTTCTAAACCCAGCCTGGACTTCTGGCAGTTCTCTGCTGATGTGCTGTTCCAGTCGTTTTTTAATACATTAAAAAAAAATCACATCTCTTGATATTTTATTACTGTCTGGATCTGTTCCAAGTTGTTAATACCTAATAATAATAATCACCATTAGATATAATAATAACTAGAGTTTAATGGGTATTCACTATGTACTGAACATTGAGCTTGATAATATGCATAAGTTGCCTAGTGAGATGGACTCTTCTCTCCCCACTTCAGAGGAAGCGACTGAAGCAAGTTGACTAAAGTTATCTATGTATACAGCAAACCCAGCCCTCTCTCACTCAAATCTGAGGGTCAGGCAACCTAGAGCCAGACTGCTCTAGCTAAAGACATTATCAATACTGTCTCCTGCACCAGCCCATGAATTCCACAACCCATAATTAGTTTCATGGCAGGGGAGTGAACAGGTAAAAAAATTAACCAAAGGTAACATAGATAGTGTAAAGCAGCTGCAATCAGGCAAACTGCAGTTCCCAGCTCTCCATTCATACCTGACCTCAGTAATATTGTTCAGGAAATATGAATGCATGATGATTGAAAAAAAATTACTTAACTCATATCTGAATGGCTCAAGTCAACTGTACTGGATGAACAAAGGGGCAGCTTACACTTTACAACTCCCTTGCTAGACCTGTTGGGCTCTCAAAGCCTGCCTTGTAGTACATGCAGCAGCCCCAAACATGGATCATAATTTACATCTAAATTTCCCAGTGAACAGCTGCCAACTTTTGTAAATTGACACTGCCTGCTTCCTTCTTCTATTCTGTCGTACCAGACACTTTGCACATACAAAGCAGCCTCACAAAACTCAACATGGTCCAGAATTAATGAGACGTGGTGGCCCCAGGGAGAAAGCTTCTCCAAGAATCTTTTAGCACCTGCCTAGGCTCTTCATCAAAGGGCTGACTCCAAAGCCAGAGGAATGCAGCATGCAACAGATGGGATGTGCAGAATCCACTACCAGCAACCACCCTCTAACAGAGAAAAATGATAGCAGGTGAGGGGGAAAGTAGGCCAGCAGTCAAAATATTTTAAGAGTAACTAAAATTGGCCCCAGAAGAAAGCCAATACTGTGTAAGCCGCAGACAAAGGATCTAAGATTTTGTTAAAATAAAAAAATGTTGAAGATGATAATGAAAAGGGTACTTTGTATACTGTGACCCTATTTTTTAAGGAGAAGAGATATTAAAATTTTATACTAGGTTTACATTTGTCAAACTACCATATGTGGCTATTACTAGGTATAAGAGAAAGCACACTATGTACAAACTCTTATTGATTCTCTTTGATAAGTCCAGACTTCTTTAAGGGATGACTGAGGGAAAGGGGACTTCAAACACTGCCATGTGTCTGACTGAACACTGCAGGACAAATCAAGAGGACAAAGAAAAGACATGGAGAATATTCTTCAAATTCACAATCAATAGAGATGAACTCTGCCCAGGAAGAAGCTACTTACTGAGAGCTTGCTGTAACAAAGGATCCTTGGCCTATATTCTAAATAAATTGGATACTCACAGAATGTCATTTTAGAAAGATAAAATAGGCAAATAGTTATCACTAACTTTTTCAAATTGTTATACAATTTACTGAGTATAGTTTTAAAAAACTCCCCCCTTTATTGGTGTCAAATCAGAACCAACCCATAGCTTACCCTACAGTGGGTTTTCAGAGGCTGTAAATCACTCAGGAGGATATTACCAACCTGTCTCCAACAGTGCACCTGGTGATCTTTAATCACTTGCCTTTGGATAGACAGCACTATTCCTTACCCATTAGGCCCCCAGAGCTCCCTATATTAAGAAAATAGAGACTCAACAAATGTAAAAAGAATTATCTCAAAGTGTCCTACCAAAATCTAGAACATAAAATGGCATCATTAAAATGTAATTCAGTATATATAGTAAGTACATATTGTTGTTGTTGTTGTTAGGTGCTGATGAGTAATAGACGACTCACAGCAACCCTATGAACGAAAGGCCTGAACACTGTTCATAGAGTTTCCAGTGCCAAGCCATTTCAGAAGTGGATGCCACTCCTGCTTTCAAGCTTGTTTTAATCGGGAAGCTCCACCAAACACTGTCCACCATGGGTAACCATAATCGCATTTGGCACATCAGTGTCACAGTGTTTAGCATCAGAGCAACCATGAGTTCCCTCTGTACAGCAATGCACAGACCAGTGCTATACCACCTCTGTACAGCAATGCACACCAGTACTACATCTCCTGGAAGAACGTACTACAAGCAGAAGTACATACTACAAGTGCTAAAAGAACACTATTTAAATGTGTCAGTCAAATGGTCACCAAGAGTAATAAATCAGCTGATGTGCCTATAAGAACAATGTCTCTTACTTACAATTTCCTGGTCTAAGAATACCAGTTGTCATAGAATCAATTCCAACTCATACTGACTCCAAGTGTACTCAGAGTAAAATTTGTCCAAAAGGGTTCCCATTAACCAGCTTTTCAAAAGTAGATTGTCAGAACATTCTTCCACATGCCTCTGGGTGAACTGGAACTGCCAATCTTTTACCAGCTACCATATTTTTCTCCACCAGGAACTCCTATCTATGTGCATAGCATGGCAGTGAATAGCACAAATTTAAACTGCTTGAATTAAGTGTATTATTAATTATACAAACATGTGAGTAATTTAAGTAATCTATGTGTTTCATTATCTATAAAAAAAGAAAATAAGTGGTATCTAATTCTTAAAGAGTTTTGTAACAATTAAAGGACATAGAACTTAGTTTAACACAATTGCTATCTTTTACCATGGAATCATAACTGACCCATAACTGATAGTATAGTGGTTTTCCACAGGGAGCAAATCCCATCTTTTTCCTGAGAAGCAGCTGGTGGATTCAAACTGCATAATTTTGGAACAGCAGTCAGTTCTTTAAACCACCAGAGCTTTATGACCTTAGCACAAGTGCCAAACAATAGTAGTATAATAATTACCATTATATTCAGCAGCAGCATTACAATATTTACGGATAGAAACAGTAAAATCTTACCTAGTCATTAAAAGGGTCAGCAGTATGCCACTGGAAACCAGTCTGAAAGATATCTACAGGAGCTGGTTCTATAGAAGACTGTGGGCTGGGAATGGTGAGCAGTAGGGTGGAATGCTGGTTCATGGTTGCTGTGATGCTAAACATTGTGACACTGATGTGCCAAATGTGATAATGTTTACCCATGGTGGACAGGGTTTGGTGGAGCTTCCTGATTAAAAAAAGCTTGGAAGCAGGAGAAGTATCCACTTATGAAATGTCTTGCCTTCAGAAACTCTATGAATATGGAGAAATGACCAAAGTTATACAAGTGTTCAAGTCTTTCATTCATAGAGTTGCTATGAGTCGTCTTCGACTCGACAGCACTTAACAACAACAATGTTTGAAAACAAATTGGCCGTCAATTAAAAAACATCAAAAATATATATGAGGTACCTTTTAGAAAAGTGTCATATCAAATTCTAAAAACAATATCTTTCGATGAAAAAATACTGAATAAAATATTGGCCAGTGGAATCCAACGATATATAAAGAAAAATAATCCATCATGACCCAGTGGTATTCGTAACAGGTATGCAAGGATGATTCAATATAAGAAAAACAATTAATGTAATTCATCATATTAACAAAGTAAAGAACAAAAACCACATGATCGTATCAATTGATCCAGAAAAGGCCTTTGAAAAATCCAACACCCGTTCCTGATCAAAACACTCAACAAAATAGGACTAGAGGGGAATTTCTGCAATATAGTTTAAAGTATTTATGAAAACCCGAGAGCCAACATTGTTCTCAATGGAGAGA
>NW_006399792.1:17517042-17517745 GCF_000299155.1 Elephantulus edwardii
AAGGAACTCATGCAGTATTATTCAAAATGGGTGATCCTTGAGGACATTATGCTGAGTGAAATATCTCAGTCACAAAAGGACAAATATAATACGGTGCCACTGTTGTAGAATGAGGCTGACACTGGGGTGGGGGTAGGACTGAGAAAAACTGGATATTTATGTTTCCTTCATTGAAGCCAATGAGGGAGAGAATAGTTTAAAATTAATACATTTTAGGGCATTATGATTATCATAAGAGTCCAGAATGAGGGTTGCAGAGTGGAGCATACTTGGGTGGGGATGGAGATGTGAGGGGTTGGAGAGGGGATTGTGCACCAATGAAGGAGTTTGTTTTTTGCTTTTCAAGGAGAGGAGCAAACTGGGGGTGGGGGTGGGGTGAGTGGGGAGAAAAGTGCAACAATGAATGAATGGAATTCCAAAATCTCTGTAGATGTTCATTGAAATTAATAAAAATAATAAAAAATTTAAATTTTTTGAAAAGGTTGCAAATAGAGATACCATCTGACCCAGCAATTCCACTACTGGAAATATACCCCAAAGAGACCATAACTGACATCCAAGCAGATATATGCACACCCATGTTTACTGCAGCTCTATTCACAATAGTAAGGAGTTGGCAATAACCTAACTGACCATCAACAAACGAATGGATAGAGAAGCTGTGGTATATTCACACAATGGAATACTATGCTGCATTGAAAAA
>NW_006399792.1:17521744-17522702 GCF_000299155.1 Elephantulus edwardii
TATTTGGTACTGTAGAGTCAAGTATGACTCATAGCCACCCCTTGAACAACCAATCTGAACAATGTCCTATCCTGCCTGTACCATCATCATAACTTCTGATACACTCAAATTCATTACTGTAGTCATTGTATCATCTCAACTTATTAAGGGTCTCTCTCTTTTGCTGCTGCTTCAACTTCCCAAGCATGATGTCCCTCTTCAAGAAATAACTTCTCCTAGCAATGTGCTTATAGTATGTGAGAAAAAGTTTTATCATCTTTGCCTCTGAGGACCACTCCAGCTGTGCTCTCTGTAAGACATACCTGTTCTTTTGGCAGTCAATGGGATCTTCAGCACTCTTACCCAACACTGTAACTCAATGGCATCAATTCTTCTTCAGTCATCCTTAGTCATTGCCCAGCTCTCAGGTGCATAGCAAGTAAATGAAACGTTCATGCTTGAATCAGAACACTTCAATCCTCAAACATCAATACGTCTCCTGATCTCCTGACTATTGGTACCAAGTTTACTGACTGTGAATCTAAGTAAGATGAAGTCACTGGCAGTCTCAACCCTTTCCCCACCCATCATGATGTTGCCTATGAGTCCAGTGGTGAGGATTTTTCTTAATGTTTAGATGCAATCCATAATGAAGGCTAAAGTGTTTAACCTTCTGCAGCAAGTCCTTCAAGACCTCCTTTCTCTCAGCAGACAAGGTTGTGACATCCACATAATGAAAGTTATTGATTAGCCTTCCTCCAATCCTGATACCATATTTTTCTTCATGAAGTCTAGCTTCTCAAATAACATGGTCTGCATACACATTAAAACAGGCATGGAGAAAAGATACAACTCTGATGTACATCTTTCCCAATTTTAAACCATGCAGTGTTCTGTATTGCTCTGTTCACACAAGAGATTCCTGTTAAATGTCATCAATTTGACTACACCTCATAGCAACACTATGAACAATGGATTT